>NC_134268.1:9001292-9036888 GCF_031893055.1 Leptodactylus fuscus
TAGATCCTTTTTTTGTAGCTGCCAGAATGTCCCAGCTTCGGATTTAAGCTCTATTGAGGTCCAAGCTGAGTACAATGGCGGCGCTGTACTCGCTTCTTCACCATTCACCCCTTAACGTAACTGCAAGTACAATGTGGTGATGTCAGTACAAGACACCTTCTTCTCCAAACACAGAGACTGGCGTGGACCAATAGGGAAGGGTTGTGGGCCATGAAAGACATTATAATGTGTGGGTACATTATAATGTGTGGGTGCATCAAAGGTGCATTATACTGTGTAACGGCCTATCAGTGACCCCCACACACAGTGTACTGACCCCTTCATTTCCCCCACACACAGTGTAATGACCCCCTAAGTGACCCCCCCCACACACAGTGTAATGACCCCCCTCAGTGACCCCCCTCCCACTCAGTGTACTAACCACCTCAGTCCCCCCCACACACAGTGTACTGATCCCCTCAGTGACCCCCACACACAGTGTAATGACCCCCTCAGTGACCCCACACAGTGTAATGACCCCCTCAGTCCCCCCCACATACAGTGTAATGACCCCCTCAGTCCCCACACACTCACACAGTGTAATGAACCCATCAGTGACCCCACCCCACACACAGTGTAATGACCCCCTCAATGACCACCACACACAGTGTAATGACCACTTCAGTCCCCCCACACACTCAGTGTAATGACCACCTCAGCTCCCCCCACACACAGTGTAATGACCACCTCAGTGACCCACACACAGTGTAATGACCACCTCAGTCCCCCCCACACACAGTGTAATGACCACCTCAGTCCCCCCCACACACAGTGTAATGACCCCCTCAGTCCCCCCACACTCACACAGTGTAATGACCCCCTCACTCCCCCCTACACACAGTGTAATGATCCCCTCAGTCCCCCCCCACACACAGTGCAATGACCCCCTCACTCCCCTCCTACACACAGTGTAATGATCCCCTCAGTCCCCCCCACACACAGTGTAATGACCCCCTCAGTCCCCCCACAATCACACAGTGTAATGACCCCCCTCACTCCCCCCCTACACACAGTGTAATGACCCCATCAGTCCCAGCACACACTCACACAGTGTAATGATCCCCTCAGTAACCCCCCCCCCACACACACAGTGTAATGACCCCCTCAGTCCCCACACACACTCACACAGTGTAATGACCCCCTAAGTCTCCCCCACACACACACACAGTGTACTGACCCCCTCAGTGCCCCCACACACACAGTGTACTGACCCCCTCAGTGCCCCCACACACACAGTGTACTGACCCCCTCAGTGCCCCCACACACAGTGTAACGACCCCATCAGTGCCCCCACACACAGTGTAATGACCACCTCAGTGCCCCCACACACAGTGTAATGACCCCCTCAGTGCCACCCACACACAGTGTACTGACCCCCTCAGTCCCCCCACACACACAGTGTAATGACCCCCTCAGTGACCCCCCTATCACTCAGTGTACTAACCACCTCAGTCCCCCCCACACACAGTGTAATGATCCCCTCAGTCCCCCCCACACACAGTGTAATGACCCCCTCAGTGACCCCACACAGTGTAATGACCCCCTCAGTCCCCACACACACACAGTGTACTGACCCCCTCAGTCCCCCCCCACACAGTGTACTGACCCCCTCAGTGACCCCCACACAGTGTACTGATCCCCTTAGTGACCCCCACACACAGTGTAATGACCCCCTCAGTCCCCCCACACACAGTGTACTGACCCCCTCAGTCCCCCTCCCCAAACACAGTGTACTGACCCCCCTCAGTGAACCCCACACACAGTGTAATGACCCCCTCAGTGACCCCACACAGTGTAATGACCCCCTCAGTCCCCCCACACACACAGTGTGCTGATCCCCTCAGTGACCCCCACACACACAGTGTACTGACCCCCTCAGTGCCCCCACACATAGTGTAATGACCCCCTCAGTCGTCCCCCCACACACACACAGTGTGCTGATCCCCTCAGTGACCCCCACACACAGTGTACTGATCCCCTCAGTGACCCCGACACATAGTGTAATGACCCCCTCAGTCGTCGTCCCCCACACACACACACACACAGTGTACTGACCCCCTCAGTGTCCCCACACACAGCTACACATCAGGCTCCTCTTGTTCTGTGAGTTTTTAGCAGTATTAGGAGACCCATCAACCTCCACCTACGTAGACACCGCGCTGGGATCCCGGGCCATGTGGCGGGCAGTCAGCGCTGGGATACAGGGCCATGTGGGGGGCAGTCAGCGCTGGAATACCGGGCCATGTGGGGCGCAGTCACTGTAGCCGCTGTGACATAACTGACCCTATAGATAGGGCTGCGCGGGTGCCGATAACCCCGGACTAAGCGCGTCCAGCAGGTATAATTAGTCATGAAGGCGCCAATTATTTCATGTATATTATACAGCTCATTAATTCCCAGACTTTGATGTATATTAATGGCATCTCGCCGCTTTACTTGCTCTTTCAGTTAAAGTACAAAGGAGCTATTAGCCGAGAAAGTAATGAATCTTTATTAGGCGAGGTCTTGTGTTGTCAGGTAATTGCCTGAAGGATGCAGGTCACATAGGCCAAGTAACTGGGCAGAACAGAAGACCAGGGGACCGGGGGAGGGGGGACCCAGATGGGAAATACTCCGAAAATCCAGAAAATAGGAACCCCGTCCTCTGTGCCTGGGAAAGCTGGGTGACATCTAGTGTGGCTGCTTGTCCTGCATCTCTTTCCATTGTACTATCCTAGGATTACTGCTATATTATTAGGCATATTTGCCAATCTGGACTCTAGAAAAGTTGGGTGATCACTGATCAAACGTAAAGGGGCTTTCTAGGCTTATTGTGACACCTTCAGATCTTTAGGATTCGCACTGCAGCCTCATCACTGAAAACCAAGCACAGCACCGCACATTGTCTGGTGGCTGTGCTTGGTATTGAAGCTCAGCCCCATTCACTTGAATGGGACTGAGCTGCAAGAAGATAGCTGAAGCGGCATATCACAAGGATAGGTCATCAATTAATAAGCCTGGAAACCCCTTTGAAGTGCCTGGACCCCAATTCAGCGTCTGTAACAGGGGACTCCTATTATTCTGGGATTAGAAAAAGCAATAATAATAGCGCCACATCCATCCACAGGTGATTTGGGGAATTGCTCCTTAACCCCTTTTACTTCACGTGCTGTACTTGAGGTGCAATACCAGATACAACCTATGGACATTGGTGGCACTGTTTTAGGAAGAGCAATTTTTTTTTTTCTAGTTTTTACCAATCTACTAACAAGTATCAATTTTTGGCAAAAAAGGGAACCTTGAGTCACCTGGGCTCAGGTGTGATGACAATCTTTGCATCTCTTATTTTTACACTTGAGGTCAAACATATCACATTATGTGCGATTTGTGTAGTTGCGCAGGAACCCCGAAGATGACAAGGTCCAATTTGACCTCAAACTTTGAAAAGTGAAGATGTTGGTTGTCATTGTCGTTGGCCAAATCCATCTTCCTACTGGCTCCAATACAGACACGTCCATCCTAAACTTACCTTGAATTGCATTGCCTTCAGTTGTTCATTAAATCAATTGAATATTGTTACATTGTAGCGAAACCTCAAAAAGCTGCAATAAACATCCCAACCACTAGGGGGTCCCACATTCAGAATAGGCATCTCATGAATTAACCTCTGAAGATTCGCTCCGTCCCGAGTTTGGATGCCGCAAACTTTTGTTTTGTTTCGTTCTGAATAGGGTTGAGCGATCGTGTTCGGAAAAGATCGGATTCCGATCGCCATCGAAATTCCAAACACAATCTTTTTAGGTAGGATCGAGATCGGTGATTATTTCCCACAATGCTTTGCTACTGGCCAAGCATTGTGGGAAAAGCTAACAATGTTAGCCTTCACACTGAGTATATCCTCCACTCATTCTGAGTGTATACTCAGTGTGAAAGCTCCGCTGCGGTTCCATAGGAATGAATGGAAGCAGCCGGCACACAGCCTTAACCCCCTGTGCGCCAGCTGCCTCCATTCATTCTAATGGGAGACTAGCTAACATCTCTAGTAGCTACTTACCTGCAGAGATGGCTGGTCCGGTGCCCGGTGTTCTCGTTCTTCTTCGCCTCGCTGCACCCGCCTCCCAGGTTAGTGTTTAAAGAGCTAGGAAGAAGGCGGGGCTTGTGGCTTAGGAGAGTGTGGGCGGGTACAGGGCAGGGAGACGTGACGTCTCCCCTGCCAGTACCTGCCCACACTCTCCTAACCTGGGAGGCAGGGGGCAGCGAGGCGAAGAAGACCGAGAACACCGGGCACCGGACCAGCCATCTCTGCAGGTAAGTGGACACCACGGGACTAAGTAGCCAAAGGATTAATAAAAAATCACTACACAGCGCGGATTCTAACAACTAAAGCGCTCAATTGTTAGATTCCATGCTGTATAGTGAATAGGATTGGTTTTAAAATCCGATCTCCGATTAGTAAAAAAATCCCATTGACTTGCATTGGGATCGGAATTGGGATCGAGATCGGGTTCGAAAGAAAAATGATCGGAAATCGGATTTCAAAATTGATCCTGAAAAGTCAAGATCGGCTCAACCCTAGTTCTGAACTTGTTCAGATATAACCGGAAGTGACATTATTCTACTCCGTGAAGTCTAATTCTGAAGGTCTTTGGTCACCAGTGATGGTCAAAGGCAGAAGAAAACCGAAGAAGTTTGATCTACGATCTTTGGTAAGGAGTAATTGAACTTTTTGAAAACTTCTCATCCATGACCAAGATGTTGTAAAGGTCATTGCTACAAATGATCAATGGGTCAAGCGGCACCGGCACAAGAAGAACCCAACACACAAATCAAATTGCCAGGACTGGACCCCTGACAAGATGTCTACCGGCCTCGTAGCCAGATCAGTAAAAAATCTTCTTCAATTGTTTCATCATTTCTA
The DNA here is from genome assembly GCF_031893055.1 of Leptodactylus fuscus. Taxonomy (NCBI): domain Eukaryota; kingdom Metazoa; phylum Chordata; class Amphibia; order Anura; family Leptodactylidae; genus Leptodactylus; species Leptodactylus fuscus. The sequence goes on from NC_134268.1 coordinate 9,006,229, forward strand.
CGGGAAAAGAAGAAACGAGGACGTGGAGTCCAGTCAAGCGCGACAACCTCCAGAGCTCGCCTCCTTCTAATTGACTTCCATTCCTTTGGCGAGGTCTCGATACACTGAGCGTCATGGGATCCGCTCCTAATTAAAGATGCCCAGTCTCATTTTTTTAGACACGGAAACAATAAGTGAGGATGGCGATGGAGAATCCACGGCTGGAGTTGTTCGGCTGCCACATTTACATGGGTCACTGTCTAAAGCTATTAAAGAAACCACAAATCACGGGCAAGAGGGAACCTTATCGGTGTGGACGGGCACCAGATGTTTAACGTTTGGCAAGGATTGATAGAAGGATCTTGAGATTAGTGCGGAGAAGAGGGGGAGGGACAGAGAGGTATTGGAAAGGATGATGGATTGTATGAGGAGGACAATTACATCAGATCCATCTCTATGACCACGAAATGAAGGATGACTCTCCGCAAAAGTCACCGCCGGTTAACTAAGTGGTATAAAGATACTTTGGGTAGTCAAAGAAGGACTTTGTATCATGGAACTTGTGTTATTGGAGACTATATGAACTAAAAAGTAAATTACATGTACGTTCCTCTCCGAAGGGCAGGGGTGTAACGGGACAGAGTGCAGAGGGAACAATTGCAGCCAAACCCAGGAGCTTAGATGGCAAAACTACAGGGATGGCAATGGTTGGAGCTGTAGTTGGGCCCATAAGCCAGAGGTTCGCAGGTCCCCCTCCTCACTAGGGTTGAGCCGATCTTGAGATTTCAGGATCGTTTTTAAAATCTGATTTTCAATCATTTTCCAGCCAATCCCGATCGCGATTGTGAAATTTGCTCGATGGCCAATCGGTATCCGATCTTTCCCGATCCTGATTGCTCAACCCTATTAATGACATATACATGAATGGGGTTGAGCCAATCTTGAGATAACCTCTGATCTCTATCCCGCTGGAAAAAAATGGGATCGGAATTGCGATCGTGAAATTGACTCAATCAACGATCTTTTCTGATCCTGATCGCTTAACTCTACTCTCCACATTTGGGCTGGTTAAACTTCTGATTTCCTTTGATGGCTGGCAATCGCATGACGACATAAGAGAAAACCGGAGAACTTGTGTGTGGATTGATACAAGCCTTGACAATATGTCTTCTGGATAAGGATCTGATCTCAGGACTCGTTCTCCATATCCACGGTGCTATGAGCTGTCCTCCATTCCAGTATGGCAGTGCTGTGATAGCTAATGACACATTAAATATACATTGTTACAAGGCGATTTTGTCAGGGGCGACATTGCACCCTTATGTAGCGTGCAGCTGTTGTGTCTAGAGTTAGCGATTATTGCGACCAGATGTACGTTCAGCTAAAAATAGCCCAAGCTCATTGTGAAGTTTATTTTAGGCTTATGATGAACTTGAATGTGGCTTCATGTTGACATCTGCACTTAATGGGATTTCAGCCTTCAAGGAATGAAAGTTCTGACAAATTTTTCATCTCAGAGAAAAAAAAAAATGGAATATCTGAGATAAGCATCAATGGACCATCTGGGGTTTACATGCCTGAAATGTATAACCGTCAAAGAATCAGCGGCAGATTGAAGAAATTGTATCAAGCAGATCTAGGCAGGTAGAACTTCTGAAGCCTCCGCACATAGCGACTGTGGGAGAGAGCTGAGGGAACAGGTTTCATGTAGAATTTAAGAAAATCAGAAAATACCCAGTTTTCTTACGTCTTAGATCTAATGGCCTGGTCAAAAACAAAAGCTTTCAGGAGCTGTCCATGGTCCTGGACTGAAAGTGCAAGGAAACCATCTTACAGTGACATGAAGATTAATATATATCAAAAAGTTACTGACTTTGTAAACATATTAAACTAACTCTCTGGTGCAGATAAAATATATCCTGTATTATACTCCAGAGAATATACAAGAATATAACTACTATAATACTGCCCCCTATGTACAAGAATATAACTACTATAATACTACTCCTATGTACAAGAATATAACTACTATAATACTACTCCTATGTACAAGAATATAACTACTATAATACTACTCCTATGTACAAGAATATAACTACTATAATACTACTCCTATGTACAAGAATATAACTACTATAATACTGCCTCCTATGTACAAGAATATAACTACTATAATACTGCTCCTATGTACAAGAATATAACTACTATAATACTACCTCCTATGTACAAGAATATAACTACTATAATACTGCTCCTATGTACAAGAATATAACTACTATAATACTGCTCCTATGTACAAGAATATAACTACTATAATACTGCTCCTATGTACAAGAATATAACTACTATAATACTACTCCTATGTACAAGAATATAACTACTATAATACTACTCCTATGTACAAGAATATAACTACTATAATACTGCCCCCTATGTACAAGAATATAACTACTATAATACCACCTCCTATGTACAAGAATATAACTACTATAATACTGCTCCTATGTACAAGAATATAACTACTATAATACTGCTCCTATGTACAAGGATATAACTACTATAATACTACTCCTATGTACAAGAATATAACTACTATAATACTGCTCCTATGTACAAGAATATAACTACTATAATACTACTCCTATGTACAAGAATATAACTACTATAATACTGCTCCTATGTACAAGAATATATCTACTATAATACTACCCCCTATGTACAAGAATATAACTACTATAATACTGCTCCTATGTACAAGAATATAACTACTATAATACTACTCCTATGTACAAGAATATAACTAGTATAATACTACTCCTATGTACAAGAATATAACTACTATAATACTGCTCCTATGTACAAGAATATATCTACTATAATACTACTCCTATGTACAAGAATATAACTACTATAATACTGCTCCTATGTACAAGAATATATCTACTATAATACTACTCCTATGTACAAGAATATAACTACTATAATACTGCTCCTATGTACAAGAATATATCTACTATAATACTACTCCTATGTACAAGAATATAACTACTATAATACTGCTCCTATGTACAAGAATATAACTACTATAATACTGCTCCTATGTACAAGAATATAACTACTATAATACTGCTCCTATATACAATAATATAACTACTATAATACTACCTCCTATGTACAAGAATATAACTACTATAATACTGCTCCTATATACAATAATATAACTACTATAATACTACTCCTATGTACAAGAATATAACTACTATAATACTGCTCCTATGTACAAGAATATATCTACTATAATACTACTCCTATGTACAAGAATATAACTACTATAATACTGCTCCTATGTACAAGAATATATCTACTATAATACTACCTCCTATGTACAAGAATATAACTACTATAATACTGCTCCTATGTACAAGAATATAACTACTATAATACTGCTCCTATATACAATAATATAACTACTATAATACTACTCCTATGTACAAGAATATAACTACTATAATACTGCTCCTATATACAATAATATAACTACTATAATACCGCCCTGTATCTACAATATTTGTGCTATTATAACACTGAGTTTTTTCACGTCTGACCGGATTCTATTTCTTATAGGCCCTCAGACTGACAGATGACAATTTCCGGAGACATACAGTCTGTATATTTGTAAATCACCCATAAGAAAACAGTGGATTTCCCGCAGCAGAATCTCCAGAAAACCGTGTTCATTTTAATTTGACAAATCATATTTTACACTGAGTAAAAAGCCGTACATCCATCTGCATAAAATATATCACCGCGTAATGGAAGAAGACTGCAGGCTCGCAATGAAAAGCAGATTTATCTGTAAATTGAAGTCACAAATGTTTTCTACTCTCGAATTCTAAAAAATGAATCAGTGGAGTTGCAGTCGCGCGGTTGAATACTGAGCAGTGTGTCTGGGTTATCTTCCGGGCTTCTGACCTCCATGTACTGGAGACCTGCAGTCGGTTGGGTCTCAGTCGATGGATCCAATCCCTGGACCTCTCAAATGCCAGCTTCTCACTTATCGCTATCTCCGCCACCACGGGTGGAATGTCACCGCGCCGTATCTCATCTCGCCAGGCGGTTGTATCAATGTAAATTGTTATGGCGATTACAATATCCGCCATCTCTAGGATGGACTCGCTAATTTACAGAGCCCCTCACTGATAACAACCATTCACACGTATCTTCCTCTGACGTCAGCCATGACAAGTTTTCGCAACGTTCTCAGTGTAATAATATCAGATGATTTTATTGTCCGTAAATCTAAGGAAGAGGATGGTCTATGAGGCGGAACAAACTATAAAGGGGGGGGGGGGGGCGCCATTCATGGTATGTTCGTGTGGTTATGGATCTGGCTCATCCAGGCGTACAAGACTTCAATGACAACATTAATATATACATTGCAAGATCCTTCTGCACTAACTCACTCCTACAATACGTCAAAGAAGAGATTATTCCAGTTTGTTTGTTCTGGAGAAAGATACCGTCTATGGGTATAAAATGAGAGACCTGTCATTGGTTGTCAGCTATAGGGGCTCTATAGGTGCACACAGTGACAGTACACAGTCATATAACATCATCGACCTCGTTCTGTCCACAATGTATCCATGATGACAGCGGTAGAATGGTATGCTGACTTTGTAGCGGCAGTGACCTGACCAGCCATGGCCTTATGTTCACAAGTGTCATAGTGTAAAGAAATAAGAGGAGATGGAAGGGGAAGGTCACCGAATGAGAACTAGACACAATCTAGAGGTCCCAGAGGGGGAAGGATCCTAAACTGGACAGGTGTGATCCTAAACTGGACGCTATGTGAGATATTACCAGGAATGTAGCCAATGCAAACACTGGGAAGTCTGAGAGCTGCCCATCCGTCTACTAGAAACCTGTCCACAAATGACCAAACTGTGGACAATTGGGATCACGTCATTAAATTACCTGGACATTCCTTTATCTAGAATCAGGTTGACTATTTAGGCTCAGGTTTGTTGTCTAGACTCATTTTGAATCATTTGTTATCTGGACTCAGAACTCTGGTTTATAATCTGGATTTAAGTTTATCATCTGGACTTGTATCCACAATCTAGGCTCATGTATATTATCTGTAATCGGGTTTACTATCTGGACTCCTTGCCATTATTTTTATTATCTGGACAAGTATTCATATTCTTTTATTATCCGGAATCAGATCTATTATCTGGACTTTCATTCACTATCTGAACTCTGCTTTATCATCTAGACGAGTTTATTTGCTGGACTCATACTCATTGTCTGTAACCAGATTTAATATCTGGATATTTTCTGGAATCAGGTTTATTATCTGGACTTGCATTCTCTATCTGGACTCTGATTTATTATCTGGACTCCAATTAATTATCTGGACTTGCATTCTCTATTTTGACTCCGGCTTACTTTCCTGACTCTGGTTTATTATCTAGACTTGTATTTACTATCCAGACTCTTGTTTATTATCTGGACTCCGATTTATTATCTGGATTTGCATTCTCTATCTGGACTGGTTTCCTTTCTGGACTCTGGTTTATTCTCTGGACTTGTATTAACTATCTGGACTCCGATTTATTATCTGGACTTGTATTCTCTGTCTTGACTCCGGCTTACTTTCGGTACTCTGGTTTATTATTTAGACTTTTATTCACTATCCAGACTCTTGTTTATTATCTTGACTCCGATTTATTATCTGTACTTGCATTCTCTATCTGAACTCTGATTTATTATCTGGACTCAGATTTATTATCTGGAATTGCATACTCTATCTGGACTGGTTTCCTTTCCGGACTCTGGTTTATTTTCTGGACTCTGGTTTATTTTCTGGACTCTGGTTTATTCTCTGGACTTGTATTCTCTATCTGGAATATGGGTTATTCTCTGGATTTATATTCACTATCTGGACTCTGGTTTATTTTCTGGACTCTGGTTTATTCTCTGGACTTGTATTCTCTATCTGGAATATGGGTTATTCTCTGGATTTATATTCACTAGCTGGACTCTGGTTTGTTTTCTGGACTCTGGTTTATTCTCTGGACTTGTATTCTCTATCCAGACTCTGATTTATTATCTGGACTCAAATTTATTATCTGGACTCAGATTTATTATCTGGAATCGCATTCTCTATCTGGACTGGTTTCCTTTCTGGACTCTGGTTTATTCTCTGGATTTATATTCACTAGCTGGACTCCGGTTTATTTTCTGGACTCTGGTTTATTCTCTGAACTTGTATTCTCTATACGGACTCTGGTTTATTCTCTGGACTTGTATTCTCTATATGGACTCTGGTTTATTCTCTGGACTTGTATTCTCTATCCGGACTCTGGTTTATTCTCTGGACTTGTATTCTCTATCTGGACTCTGGTTTATTCTCTGGACTTGTATTCTCTATCTGGACTCTGGTTTATTCTCTGGACTTGCATTCCCTATCCGGATTCTGGTTTATTCTCTGGACTTGTATTCACTATCTGGACTCTGGTTTATTTTCTGGACTCTGGTTTATTCTCTGGACTTGTATTCTCTATCCGGACTCTAGTTTATTCTCTGAATTTGTTTTCTCTATCCGGACTCTAGTTTATTCTCTGGACTTGTATTCTCTATCCGGACTCTGGTTTATTCTCTGGATTCCTATTCTCTATCCGGACTCTGGTTTATTCTCTGGACTTGTATTCACTATCTGGACTCTGGTTTATTTTCTGGACTCTGGTTTATTCTCTGGACTTGTATTCTCTATCCGGACTCTAGTTTATTCTCTGAACTTGTTTTCTCTATCTGGACTCTAGTTTATTCTCTGGACTTGTATTCTCTATCCGGACTCTGGTTTATTCTCTGGATTCATATTCTCTATCCGGACTCTGGTTTATTCTCTGGACTTGTATTCTCTATCTGGACTCTAGTTTATTCTCTGAACTTGTTTTCTCTATCCGGACTCTGGTTTATTCTCTGGACTTGTATTCTCTATCTGGACTCTAGTTTATTCTCTGGACTTGTATTCTCTATCCAGACAAGTGTTTCCTGCCCTGTATACACGCCATGTTTTCTCACCACCCCGGTGATATCTCCCTATAAATGTCTTCTGGAGATTTGTGAGCAGGGAATGTGCCGCTCTGGATGGCAGATGCAGCTGGATTGATATAGAGTGTGAATACACCAAGAGTGTACATGGCAAATTGTGGATTTATGGAGCGGCTTTATTTCTATGGAGGTGGAGGCTGTTGCCGGAGGGTAGAATTATCCAATCTTGCTCTTCAAGTCTTATTTTCTCAATAGGAGAAATTGCTTACATATTCCCAGAAGATTTCGAGGGAGCAGTAAATAAATATTAACATCCGCAAAACGGCGAAGCAGAAGAGAGGAATCTAGCAAGGGATTATTGTTCAGAGGTTGTCTAAATGAAGGGAAATGGGGTGAACCCCGAAGTGGGGGTCACTTACTTATTATTTGTCTGGGTATTCCTCTAGTTATCATATCCAGTCCAGAGATATTCTTGTGCACAGGCAGCCATTGCCCCTTAAAGGGGTAGTCTCAGTAGTGACCACCTCTCCAGATACCATCTGCCAAAGCCATCTCCAGACTAGAGAAGATCCGACACCTGAAACCCCCCAAAAATGGCTGATTTGTCCAGAAAAAAAAAAAAAAAAAAAAAAAAAAACACCACTAGAAGAGATTTCCTTTATATCATGTTTACAATGACAGCCATTACTCTTACAGGGAGTCTGTGACTAGGATAGGCTATTGATCCAGAAGTATGGTCTGATAGGCAGGAATCATGTGAGTAAGACGCTCCTTATTACTTCCAGTTTGGAGCCTCCATTGCTGAGATTTTGACGTTTTTACCAAGGTGTTTGGTGCAACGAGGACGTCACCATATCTCTCATAACCCAGAGCTTATATGACGTGTACATGTCAATCATAGCAGGAAAGGACGGACCAATGGAGGGCCTGTGTGCTGGAAAGTGACAGCCATGGCCACGCCCTCATTGCACCAAAAAGCCCATTAGCATATCAGGAAAAAAAGCAATAGCAGTGATCCAGAGCATTGCATTCATGTGAACCCCAACTATCCGACTGCTTATAATTCAGTAGGGTCTGTTCGGGTGACAGACTCCCTTTAAAGGGGTGGTCCCAAAAGTGGAACAGAGAGGTCCGAACACCTGGAAACCATAAACTGAAGATTGAGTTTGGAAATCCTGTATTATTTGAGATCTATTGCACTTAAAGGGGTTGTCATGTCCATTGATCCCATGGCAATGCCACCTCTCCATCCTATTAAAATGAATGGGACTGAGCTGTAGCCTGACCATGTGACCAATAGACATGATGTCACTTCCTGAGAAGAAGGAAGCAGCCATGTCTTCTAAGTCCTGCACAACCCCTTTAATGGTCACCCATGTACTCAATGAATGGCTCGGGTCCTCCAAAGGATGTATAGAAGTTCTAGTATACAAATTAGTCCTTACCAAAGGGAAAAAAAACAGTCTCTCTGGTGGTGCCTATAGAAATATACCGTATCAGGGTGGGATATAATACCGTATATCCTGTGATCCTGCAGAGTGGTATAGATATATGGAGGGGAAACTGATGCCAACGATTGTTTTCTATGGCGTCATTTTTGGAATCCACCATGTTGGTTCAGACACAATCTACAAAATGCACAAATCCAAAATCCATCACTGGTGTCTGGTCAATAGAAGACAATGTCCAACCCATTGGACATTGTAAAACATGGAGGAACAGCGCCCCTTCTTCTCGCAGGCCAACATACACAAGAGCGGCACGGTTTCTGGAGAAAAGCAGACCTATGTATGGACAATCCCTTTAAAATTGGAAATTTGTAGACTGAAATCCATGTACAAGCGAGGGTCGCCTCCTGCCCCCGGGGCTGGACCAGTTCACATTTTCCAGGATTAAAAAAAAAATAAAAATAAAAATAAAATAAATCAGATTGTGAAGCCAACCTTGAAATAGAGGCAGCCGGGGCCGTATGGATATGTGACGGCCGCTGAACTCCAGATTATTTTATTATTAGTATTATTGATTGTGAGAAATTGATATTTTTATTAAATTAGTCAAGGACACATCCAGGCAGCAGAATTGGATTTCGTGCTCCTCGTATATTTTTTCCTGAACACACAATATATCAATGCGAGAGGTTCTCACCAATGGAAGAGTGTGGGAGGGGGATGGGAGCAGCGTGGCCTCCTGCTAGGATAAGCTGGGCCCTTCCTTAGGTTCTGTATAATCTTAGAAAGTTCTAATACTTGGTGCGGAGTTATCCTTTACATGAGAGGGACAGTATAGCATCGGGCTTCTAGAGGGTTGTCTTCTGCTGGAACTTTGTGTCCATTATTGTATCAGATCTTGGTCCCTCCTCAGAGGATCCGTCACTACTCTCATGAGCCAGTACAAGGATAACCCTCACGGGGTCTTTCCTTATGTTCTGTACAGTCATAGAAAGTTCTTATCCTTGGTGATAGACTAAACCTGGAATTCTCATTCTCTTATATTGGAGGACCTGTCCACTACTATAATACTACCCTACACTTAGAGGAACTGTCCACTACTATAATACTACCCTACACGTAGAGGAACTGTCCACTACTATAATACTACCCTACACTTAGAGGAACTGTCCACTACTATAATACTACCCTACACTTAGAGGAACTGTCCACTACTATAATACTACCCTACACGTAGAGGAACTGTCCACTACTATAATACTACCCTACACTTAGAGGAACTGTCCACTACTAAGTGTAGTGTGGTATTATAGTAGTGGACAGTTCCTCTAAGTGTAGGGTAATATTATAGTAGTGGACAGTTCCTCTAAGTGTAGGGTAGTATTATAGTAGTGGACAGTTCCTCTAAGTGCAGGGTAGTATTATAGTAGTGGACAGTTCCTCTAAGTGTAGGGTAATATTATAGTAGTGGACAGTTCCTCTAAGTGTAGGGTAGTATTATAGTATTGGACAGTTCCTCTAAGTGTAGGGTAGTATTATAGTATTGGACAGTTCCTCTAAGTGTAGGGTAGTATTATAGTATTGGACAGTTCCTCTAAGTGTAGGGTAGTATTATAGTATTGGACAGTTCCTCTAAGTGTAGGGTAGTATTATAGTATTGGACAGTTCCTCTAAGTGTAGGGTAGTATTATAGTATTGGACAGTTCCTCTAAGTGTAGGGTAGTATTATAGTATTAGACAGTTCCTCTAAGTGTAGGGTAGTATTATAGTATTAGACAGTTCCTCTAAGTGTAGGGTGGTATTATAGTATTAGACAGTTCCTCTAAGTGTAGGGTAATATTATAGTAGTGGACAGTTCCTCTAAGTGTAGGGTAGTATTATAGTATTGGACAGTTCCTCTAAGTGTAGGGTAGTATTATAGTATTGGACAGTTCCTCTAAGTGTAGGGTAGTATTATAGTATTGGACAGTTCCTCTAAGTGTAGGGTAGTATTATAGTATTAGACAGTTCCTCTAAGTGTAGGGTGGTATTATAGTATTAGACAGTTCCTCTAAGTGTAGGGCAGTATTATAGTAGTGGACAGTTCCTCTAAGTGTAGGGTAGTATTATAGTAGTGGACAGTTCCTCTAAGTGTAGGGTAGTATTATAGTATTAGACAGTTCCTCTAAGTGTAGGGTAGTATTATAGTAGTGGACAGTTCCTGTAAGTGTAGGGTAGTATTATAGTACTGGACAGTTCCTCTAAGTGTAGGGTAGTATTATAGTATTGGACAGTTCCTCTAAGTGTAGGGTAGTATTATAGTAGTGGACAGTTCCTCTAAGTGTAGGGTAGTATTATAGTATTAGACAGTTCCTCTAAGTGTAGGGTGGTATTATAGTATTAGACAGTTCCTCTAAGTGTAGGGTAGTATTATAGTAGTGGACAGTTCCTCTAAGTGTAGGGTAGTATTATAGTATTAGACAGTTCCTCTAAGTGTAGGGTAGTATTATAGTATTAGACAGTTCCTCTAAGTGTAGGGTAGTATTATAGTATTGGACAGTTCCTCTAAGTGTAGGGTGGTATTATAGTATTAGACAGTTCCTCTAAGTGTAGGGTAATATTATAGTAGTGGACAGTTCCTCTAAGTGTAGGGTAGTATTATAGTAGTGGACAGTTCCTCTAAGTGTAGGGTGGTATTATAGTATTAGACAGTTCCTCTAAGTGTAGGGTAGTATTATAGTAGTGGACAGTTCCTCTAAGTGTAGAGTGGTATTATAGTATTAGACAGTTCCTTTAAGTGTATGGTAGTATTATAGTATTGGACAGTTCCTCTAAGTGTAGGGTGGTATTATAGTAGTGGACAGTTCCTCTAAGTGTAGGGTAGTATTATAGTATTGGACAGTTCCTCTAAGTGTAGAGTGGTATTATAGTATTAGACAGTTCCTCTAAGTGTATGGTAGTATTATAGTAGTGGACAGTTCCTCTAAGTGTAAGGTAGTATTATAGTATTGGACAGTTCCTCTAAGTGTAGGGTGGTATTATAGTATTAGACAGTTCCTCTAAGTGTAGGGTAGTATTATAGTAGTGGACAGTTCCTCTAAGTGTAGGGTAATATTATAGTAGTGGACAGTTCCTCTAAGTGTAGGGTAGTATTATAGTAGTGGACAGTTCCTCTAAGTGTAGGGTAGTATTATAGTAGTGGACAGTTCCTCTAAGTGTAGGGTAATATTATAGTAGTGGACAGTTCCTCTAAGTGTAGGGTAGTATTATAGTATTGGACAGTTCCTCTAAGTGTAGGGTAGTATTATAGTATTGGACAGTTCCTCTAAGTGTAGGGTGGTATTATAGTATTGGACAGTTCCTCTAAGTGTATGGTAGTATTATAGTATTAGACAGTTCCTCTAAGTGTAGGGTAGTATTATAGTAGTGGACAGTTCCTCTAAGTGTAGGGTAGTATTATAGTAGTGGACAGTTCCTCTAAGTGTAGGGTAGTATTATAGTATTGGACAGTTCCTCTAAGTGTAGAGTGGTATTATAGTATTAGACAGTTCCTCTAAGTGTATGGTAGTATTATAGAATTAGACAGTTCCTCTAAGTATAAGGTAGTATTATAGTATTGGACAGTTCCTCTAAGTGTAGGGTGGTATTATAGTATTAGACAGTTCCTCTAAGTGTATGGTAGTATTATAGTATTGGACAGTTCCTCTAAGTGTAGTGTAGTATTATAGTATTAGACAGTTCCTCTAAGTGTAGGGTAGTATTATAGTAGTGGACAGTTCCTCTAAGTGTAGGGTGGTATTATAGTATTAGACAGTTCCTCTAAGTGTAGGGTAATATTATAGTAGTGGACAGTTCCTCTAAGTGTAGGGTAGTATTATAGTATTGGACAGTTCCTCTAAGTGTAGGGTGGTATCATAGTATTAGACAGTTCCTCTAAGTGTAGGGTGGTATTATAGTATTGGACAGTTCCTCTAAGTGTAGTGTAGTATTATAGTATTAGACAGTTCCTCTAAGTGTAGGGTAGTATTATAGTAGTGGACAGTTCCTCTAAGTGTAGGGTGGTATTATAGTATTAGACAGTTCCTCTAAGTGTAGGGTAATATTATAGTAGTGGACAGTTCCTTTAAGTGTAGGGTAGTATTATAGTATTGGACAGTTCCTCTAAGTGTAGGGTGGTATCATAGTATTAGACAGTTCCTCTAAGTGTAGGGTAGTATTATAGTATTGGGCAGTTCCTGTAAGTGTAGGGTAGTATTATAGTATTAGACAGTTCCTCTAAGTGTAAGGTAGTATTATAGTATTGGACAGTTCCTCTAAGTGTAGGGCAGTATTATAGTAGTGGACAGTTCCTGTAAGTGTAGGGTGGTATTATAGTATTAGACAGTTCCTCTAAGTGTAGGGTAATATTATAGTAGTGGACAGTTCCTCTAAGTGTAGGGTGGTATTATAGTATTGGACAGTTCCTCTAAGTGTATGGTAGTATTATAGTATTAGACAGTTCCTCTAAGTGTAGGGTAGTATTATAGTAGTGGACAGTTCCTCTAAGTGTAGGGTAGTATTATAGTAGTGGACAGTTCCTCTAAGTGTAGGGTAGTATTATAGTATTGGACAGTTCCTCTAAGTGTAGGGTAGTATTATAGTATTGGGCAGTTCCTGTAAGTGTAGGGTAGTATTATAGTAGTGGACAGTTCCTCTAAGTGTAAGGTAGTATTATAGTAGTGGACAGTTCCTCTAAGTGTAAGGTAGTATTATAGTATTGGACAGTTCCTCTAAGTGTAGGGTAGTATTATAGTATTGGGCAGTTCCTCTAAGTGTAGATTAGTATTTTAGTAGGGATCAATGTCAGATTGAGGTCAATGGGTTTGTCTTCTTCTTCTGTGTCCATTATGGTGTCAGACCTCGACCCCCTCCCCAGAGAATCTTCTGCTACCCTAGTGAGGCAGTCCAACCCTACATGGACAACCATGGCTGGTTCCTGGGCTACCTTCTCTATAATCATACAAAGATCTTGAACTTGTGAAAGACTAAACTTGGAATTATTCACGAGAATGGGACTGAGCTGCTGCTGCCCCATGTGATGAATGTTACTGTCATCATGGGGAAAAGACTGCAGATCGGAACCTCACTGATCATATTATGTCATGGTCATTCCATTGGGGTGCCACAATGGAGACCTACACTGGTAAGGAACTGGCCTAGATTTCCAATATACCTCACACCTGAATTTTGGCATGAGTGATACTAAATATGTGGTGGAGGCGCCCCCATACTGGGTCGTCTGCCTCTACCCCCATTCCCACTATATATCAATCGAGGCACCACAGAATGAAAATTATGACTTGTGTTTGACTTTTTTTCCAATATGCCAAAAAATCTGGTGCAGAAGGTTTGATAAATCCCTCCTCCAATGTGTAAGGACACCTTTATGCCAAATCCGGACAAAAGCTTCATAGACAATTGGAATCAGATGTGCATTTCTTCGTAGACCTTCACTTAGTCCTTGTATTCAGCAGAGAAGAGCTGCAGGACCTAATTGGTATTAATTGGTGGTCCGAGTCTCAGCGAAACGTTCCGCTAGACGCCACCTGTGTATCAATCCCAACAAAAAAACTTTATATAAACAAGGCCACAACTGTATATGTTAATTAAATATTCCCTAAAGTTCAGGACCACAAAGCCGTGTAAGACGGATTGTATGTTTCCTCTAATTAACAGGAACGCAGCCAATTAAAAGCATTCTCCGGAGAATTTGACATTATATTATTTATTAATAATTCTGATTTTTTTTCTTCTTCATTCTGCTCTATAGAGTGGAGTCCTCAGACTGAGCCTAGAGAGAAATATCACTTACAGGCACCAGGGGCTGAATCTTGTTGGAGATCTCTTGGATGGTTTCCATTCTACCGCAACAATTTTTGAATGTTATTCCATAAATGACGGCAAAATAATTCAACAGAAAAACTTTCTTAGCGTAACAAGCCCAGTGATCCTTGTGAATGTCTTAAGTTTGTTCCACATTCCTTTGCAGCATCTTCCTTGTGTTAAACTCTTAGGATATCAACTCAATGGCCAACCCTATTAGCGTTGCCCATAGTCAATTGGCTAAACCAAAAGATTTTGGTGGGAATGGCTAATATATATTGGGTTTCTCCTAATGTCATTTGGATTGGGCATGTTGACTTTCAACATGGCTTGTCAGTTGTTCCCATGGGAGGTTAGCCTTATATTCCTCTTCCTGCCGAGGCATGTACGATATATGGAGTAGTTGGGAGAAGTAGCCTTGGCCATAGTGGCATTGTACATGGGCAGCTTTAGTTTTATACTTTGGGGTAATCCCAACGGAATTCATGACTCCTAATTGCCAATTAGAAATGAATAAACTGATTTGGTGCCAATTTCACGAAGATTGAAATCCAACCAGGTGATCTTTATCTCTCCTAAAACCCTTCCAGAAGACCAAGAGTAGGGAGGCCACTACACACATTAGCTGGCTAGCCGTAGAGATGGGCGAACCTCCCAAGTTTCGTTTAGTTTTGGGTTTGGGTGGCTCAGGTCCTTGACAAGTTCAAGTTCAAATAGAACAAGAAGTGAAGGTCTCCTTGTAGACATCATGCTTAAAGGGTCACCAATTAAGCCAATAATAGGCCCCAGTGGTGATCTCGGGCACTTGGCGTCCCCAGCAAGGCTTTGGATGCTGTGTGGAGGCCAAATGAGATAAGGGAAGATGAGTAGAATTCTTTTTTTAATTTTTCTTCACCTCCCCTGGGTTTCCACCTATTATACTCTGGGGTCTGAAGAGTTGTATGTCGTGCTGGTCATTTTAGTTCATCTGAGACAAACCACCAATTATTTAGTTGTCAATTTTGGGTCCATCTCAGTTGGCCGATGCCACCAATATTGGAAGGTTCAACCAATATACCAAATGTATATGGCCATCCTTAGACACCTAGAATTGACTGGTTAGAGCATAGACTAGAAAACCCCCCAACCTTCTGAAGTATAAAGTCATCAAAGCAATAATAAAAGGTTTTTCTTCTGGAATTTTTACATTTGTCTTTGTTTTCTTTTTGTCCTTTGAGTGGTTGAGTCAACTGCCTACAATTGATGGGTGACGTGTATAATTGATGGGTGACGTGTGTAATTGATGGGTGACGTGTAGATTTTTTAGTGATCAACCACCCCCAGCTGTGTCAACTTTCTATCCAAATAGTACAGTATATGAAGGTAGAAAATCTAGAGATGGATTCTTCTTGGGTGCAACAAAACAGGGAAGAAGTGTGTAGTTACATACATAGTTACATAGTAGATGAGGTTGGATAAAGACATTAGTCCATCAAGTCCAACCTATAACCCTACAATCCCTACAGTGTTGATCCAGGGAAAGGCAAAAAAAACCATTAGGCTCCTGTCAATTGCCCTATTTCAGGGGAAAAAATTCCTTCCCGACTCCAAATCTGGCAGTCAGTATAAAACCCTGGATCAACGTGTCCTTAAAATCTAGAGACCATAGATCCGTGTAGGATCTAGGGAGGAATCATCTCAATGACCATAGGTCTCCATGGTTGGTCATTTGGAAGGTTCTACAATAAGCTCCATCGCAGCAAGATATATGTCACCATGCAACCTCCTAACCAAGAAATAATTGGCTATGTTTACACCCATTTAACCCAAACCTCAATGTGTATATGGCCAACTAAGGGGGCCACAGCTTTCCCCGCACCCTCGCTGACTTCATGAGTCTAAAATGCGATTGGGGCCAACCCAAGGATCGAGCCCTCCTGTTCTCATGGTCAACAAACAAGCAAAGACGTGGGTTATGGCATGGACGGGTACTCGTGTGTTGGGGTGGGGGTATTATAGTAATTTCGCTATCGGCGTCTTCATCTCTCTTTATGCCCCCGTATAAGAGGTCATCTTACAAGCCTTCCTAGCTACACGGTACATGGACACCATGGCCGATTTCTTTGCACACGTTTTCTGTAATATATATGACTACGCATATAACAATAGTCGTATGTTACAGATAGAAGAATACTCTCATCATCGTCTCCTTATCGTAACCATTTTATGGCATGCACAGGTGATTACGAATCCTCGTGCGCTAACGCCAATGTTTGAGGACATGGAGGGGGTTAACGAATTTACTGCATGGCATAAACACTTGAGATCCCACACATGCTTATGTAGGTGATTAACCTTTCCACCTATAGCGCAGATACCTGCTGACAGCCATAGCACCTTGCCTTTACCTTCTCTCCCGCTGGTGGCACACGGAGGGGCCCCGTCATGGCATCCCCCGGCTGACAGCATCTCATGACATTCTGAGGTGCTTTATTTTGTTTTGTCTTCATCTGTAGTGTTTATAGCGCAGCTGTAAAGAACATTTTGCAGATCGCTCCTTCTGCAAAGCGACTATCTGGTGCCCTCTATGCTCCGATGGGGGGTATAGCAAGCACCAACATCATACAGTTGGCTAGTCAATGGGGAGGAGAGCTGCCATTAGTAAATAGCTCAGGGTAATTATATCAACAGGTGCAATGTTTTATTCTTACTAACGGAAAAAATACAAAGGAGTCGAAAAAATTTGTGCGGAAATTTAGGTGAGTCATCCGTCAGGGCATACAATGTATCAAGGCGGGAAGGAATAGAATGTGCAGGGGAAGGTGAGACTTTGGACAAGGTTTTAATACAATGTAACATTTTGCATAATATAAAAGAACATAGAGTAAAATAACATAACCTAAAATAAAATAACATAAAACAAGGTAACGTAACATATTATATAGTATTATTTTTTGTATTATATTAACCCTTCATCATCCTCCTACAAAACACGCTGTAACCAGCATGCTGTACGTGATATTCTAGCTTGATTTAGTCAATGCCGCGTGAATGTGAAAACCCAGGACAATCTTTAATTGAATATCTTCTCATCCTAGGGGTAAATGAAGAATTTGCAGCATTTCTAGTCAATCTCATAGTGATCTATATCTCAGTCCACATGTGCTGAGCGTATATATTAGGCTACATACTAATATAGAAAGCAGGGTAAGATTTTCCTGTCCATTGGCCATTCACTCTCATGGGTACATTTGGTAGCACAGCTCCCCCCCCCTCTCCATCCTGCAGAATGTGACATGAATTAGCAGTGGCCACCACAAACCCCACGTGCAAACCTAATAATCGGAGGCTGAAATTGTGCAACAATACATCACTTCTTCCAGATGACTTAAATCACAGCATCACCATTCAAGTCAATTTCCAACCCCTGGCCCAGAATGCCAATGATTGTAAGCACATCCATCAGGCCAATGTTAGAGAGGGAAAAGACGGAGATCAAATTGTCACTTCTCCGAGCTGAGAACGTTTAATCATTCCGGGGTGATTTAAATCATTTCATTTCCCCATTGAAAACTAACTAGCTGTCTCCCGGGAGAAGCGGCTCTGGCCAATGATAGATGTAAAGGCATGGAGCTAGTATGGAGTATGGACAATGAGTTCCAACAATTGCCTCCATGGACTCAAATCCCCCACTACAAGTCCCAGCATGTCCTGCCTACGCCTGCCTGAGAGACTGCGCGCCGTCCCTACCCACTCACAACTCAATTAAGGGAGTCTTTGATGGTCAATGACCCTGAAAATCGCCATTTACAAAGACTTTTTTGTCTTCTTCTCCATATAGAGCTACCGCATGGGTAAATGTTATGACATTCCTCAATAGAAATGGATGCCTAGTGGAGGATCTAAATCTTCGAGCCTCATGCAGATCAATGCCATGATGGCTTCCCATGCCGTTGAGACTTCATGGATGGGTTTGTCTATTTTTGGCGCAAATTTTCGTGTTTAAATGGTGCATTGCGTGGTCATGAACGGTTGGACTCCAGTGGTTGCCCCATAGAAGCCTCTCCATGACCTGTCACTTGCTTAGGGCTGTCAATGACGGTGGATTGGAAAGAACCTGAATTATAAGAGTTAGCTGGAAAATCCTTATTCCAGAGCTTAAAATAGAGCAGAAAATCCCAGTGTATTTTTGAAAGCTCTCAGCATTTCC
This sequence comes from Leptodactylus fuscus, assembly GCF_031893055.1. NCBI lineage: Eukaryota > Metazoa > Chordata > Amphibia > Anura > Leptodactylidae > Leptodactylus > Leptodactylus fuscus. The sequence continues at coordinate 9,024,742 of NC_134268.1, forward strand.
TTGCAGAACCAGGTGCAATCTCAAGACATAAACTCACAGTGAAAATTTTCTTGCCTTTGCTGAGGCTAAATCGCTTATCGGGTATTAGTCACTCGGAATGTGGGATAGCATAGGAGCGTGCAATTCTCAGTGCCATTAGTTAACTCTCCAATGAATCCATAATTTCCAGAGAAAAACCTAATTTTGCCCATAAATGGTCTTCAGGGAGGTCATCTACATTCAAGTCGGTGTCCACACCAACTCGGTATTGGGTTTCAAAGGAATTTCAGCTCCTTCCAGATAAGAGCTGCTCAACAAGTCATCGTAGACCCAAGAGCTCTCCTGTGATTTAGGGTATAGACATTCATTTATAGACGCAGGAACCCAACAAAAGTATCTCAGATACTTCTACCCTCCCGACAAGGATCTCCAGTATCTCCTCTCCTCCATTGGAATGGAGGGACGTTCATGCCTCCTATATTAAGGCTGAGGTCTTGGGGGTCTTTAAATCATATCAATGTCCTACCATCTTGTCTCCTGCCTCAAATATTAGTCTGGAGTCATTGATATTCCGTCCTCTCACGCCCATGGCATTTACATTTTAATAAGTAAATTACAAAGTCTGGGTTTCTCGACCCTTCATCAGATAGGCTTATGATTGGAAAATATCTAAAAAAAAAAATCCGGGAGCTGAAGTAAATGTGCCATTAACCGGTAGGAGCCCAGCGATTCAGACAAGGTTACCTAATAATTACCCACACTGATTAGGTCTTGGTATAGTCATCTGCAGACGGGAAGATGCCGGAGCCCTGTGTAACATTTAAGGCATCAGTGATGCAGAATAGATACATTGGCATTCTAATGTCTTCCAAGGAAGTGGCTGATAAGCAATGATTAAGGGAGCTAAGAAAGGTCATTACAGAGACAATCAGCCCTTAATAATGAAATGAAGACACCTCAGCTCATCTATTATGGGAACGACATTTAGGAACTATTATGATAAGCGGCACACGAGAGCGGGGGAATACAGAGTAGGATGTGGGAAACATGGAGAAATGTGCTGTAGATGCCACATGTGGTAGTCCCGATAAAATGCATCCTCATCAAATCCTTAAAAATAATGTCAAACCCCCATTGGGTTAATCAACTCAACTCCCATAGTGCAAACATGAGCTCCAGTAGCAGGGGTCCACCGGTGACCCACTGTGCCGATAGAACTTGCTCTATCAGGAATGCTGTCTCTCCAATGCAGCAGTGTATATTAAAGCCGGGACTGTGTATTATTGAGGGACTGATTTATTTATGACACTATAATACTCCTTTTTCATCTCCCTTTTCAAATATTCATGCATTTATTTTCCTTCATTCCCCCGTACAAAACGTTGGCGATCCGATTGGTGAGTGGGGATGAGGAATATAAAACTTGATAGTTTCCTAGAGACTGGGAAATATGGAATGCACGCTAATAAGAAGACAATGTCTAAGCCGGGCTCCAAGAGTATTCCAGATGTCTTAGCCCAAATCCCCCCAAGTCGAGACGAGCCTTGGAAATCCAACCCAACCTTCAAAATGCAACTTATCCAAAAATGATCTAGACTTTCTCTTACCTTGTTGTACTTGAAATCCTTCTTCTTCTTCTTCTTCCAAAGCAAATTCCAGGCATTAAGTAAGTAGCCCAGTGCAAGCCATATCCTCACCACCACAATGACCAATTTGTATAAAGTCCTCAACCCAAGGCAGCTCTAATGCCTTAACTTGCTCCTCGCAAGGAATTAGATCTCAGGAAGACGAAGACGGTGCAAATCCCCAGTTTTAAAGAAAAGCCAAAGAAATCCTTCCACCCAATGACACCATCAAAGTCTCCTTCGCCCGGATTCAACGACAAGACGAAAAAAAAAAAACTGGCTTCCCGGAGAGATGTTTGTTTGCTTAAGATCCGCTGCTATGTCTTTGCCTGTCTCTGGTATTTTTTCGGTTTTTTTTTTTTTTTTTTCCGCTACTCTGTGAATCTAGATCCAGTCCTTGTAGCCAGGGGCTGCATTAAGAATTACATCAGGCTTTTATAAGCTTTCCAGATCACACATTAGAGTGAGAGAAAGAGAGAGGGAGAGAGAGAGAGGGAGAGAGAGAGAGAGCGAGAGAGTGTATGTGTGTGTGTGGGGGAAGAGAGAGTGAAAGGAGGAAAAAACCAGAGGAGGGAGGGAAGGCAGAGACAGAGAGGCATGGATAAAACGCATCAGCCACACACAGGAGGGAAAGTCAACTCCGCTCTCTCCAGCTTAGAATAGGGCCAACGCTCATTGAACTGCTCCCGGCTTGGAGCGGCTCTGCGGCCAGCCTTAGAGGAGGACACTGCTGCTGCTGGTGGTGGTGGTCGTCGTCTTGGGTTGGACGCACATGTTGGCACGGGCAAGGGGGGTTGGGGACATTTAGAGCCTGAGAAAGCAACCAAAGACAAGTGGAGGTCTTTCCTATCCAACTCTGGACAAAGCTGATTTGGGTTGGGGGGGGGGGGAGCCCTGGTGTTTACTGCAGAACTTTCCTACATGATGATGACATGGACAATAACTCGGAACAAAAAAACAAAAAAAACTAGAGAAAGCTCTTGAGACATCTGCCAGTGCCTGGAAGTTACAGCCTCTCTGGTTATCCACTGAGACACTTTAATGGTGGGAAGGGATTGCAGAAAGTCAGTGGAGAGACGCAGTGCCCCCTCCACTTTACCGAGCCCCCTCTGTGTGATTAAGTGTTCCGTACAAGCCGCAGGTTACCATAGTGACTGCATACAGCCGCGTGTACTCTATATACTTCTTTTTTTTTCCCTCCCTTTGTCCCTTTTTTGCACCTGAAGCATCTAACACAAGTTGACACCGGGAGATCTCAGCAACAGCGAACCAATGAGCAGGGCTCGTAGCATGAAAAAAAAGAGAAAGACATCTGTATGCAATAGGAGGACTTTACCGCCAGCATTAGCCTTAGAGTTCTGTAGGTATACGGGGCTTTAAGTGACACACCAGAGGTTGCCAATGGCTAATTAAGTGGCCTCAGCTTCTGCAGTCGGGGCTAACAGAGGGTTAAATGCAGAGACGAGTTCTCAGCGCATCCAAGCTTAGGACAGATGTCCCTTTATAGCCAAAAGCCCAGAGCCTGAATCAATGAAAAGCCTTAAAGTGGCACAGACAGGAGCGGGGCGGCCGCCCATCGCACAGGGGCACAGAATGGCACGGAGGTGGCAGGCAGAAGTGGGGCCAGAGCTCAGGGTGGTGGCAGCAGATCGCAGACGCCTCATTCTGCGGCTCATTGCAGTCCATTATGTGTTTAGAGGAGAAGAAGGAAGGAACAGACAGAAAGCGCTGAGGAATCTGCTGCTTGCATTGCTTGAGACCAGATTTGCTGTGTATAGGTCTGCACTATGAGACGTACCATAGAAAGCAACCTGACCTCCTCTGCTGTACTGCATTGTGTGACTCCGCTGCTGCCTCCGCACTCCGCTACCTCACCTGCCTCTACATTACCTCATCTCTCCTGTGCTCTATATACTATCTCATCTGTACTGCTCTTATATACTATCTCATCTGTACTGCTCTTATATACTATCTCATCTGTACTGCTCTTATATACTATCTCATCTGTACTGCTCTTATATACTATCTCATCTATACTGCTCTTATATACTATCTCATCTGTACTGCTCTTATATACTATCTCATCTGTACTGCTCTTATATACTATCTCATCTGTACTGCTCTTATATACTATCTCATCTATACTGCTCTTATATACTATCTCATCTGTACTGCTCTTATATACTATCTCATCTATACTGCTCTTATATACTATCTCATCTATACTGCTCTTATATACTATCTCATCTGTACTGCTCTTATATACTATCTCATCTGTACTGCTCTTATATACTATCTCATCTGTACTGCTCCTATATACTATCTCATCTATACTGCTCTTATATACTATCTCATCTGTACTGCTCTTATATACTATCTCATCTGTACTGCTCTTATATACTATCTCATCTATACTGCTCTTATATACTATCTCATATGTACTGCTCTTATATACTATCTCATCTATACTTCTCTTATATACTATCTCATCTATACTGCTCTTATATACTATCTCATCTATACTGCTCTTATATACTATCTCATATGTACTGCTCTTATATACTATCTCATCTATACTGCTCTTATATACTATCTCATCTATACTGTTCTTATATACTATCTCATCTATACTGCTCTTATATACTATCTCATCTGTACTGCTCTTATATACTATCTCATCTGTACTGCTCTTATATACTATCTCATCTGTACTGCTCTTATATACTATCTCATCTATACTGCTCTTATATACTATCTCATCTATACTGCTCTTATATACTATCTCATCTGTACTGCTCTTATATACTATCTCATCTGTACTGCTCTTATATACTATCTCATCTGTACTGCTCTTATATACTATCTCATCTGTACTGCTCTTATATACTATGTCATCTATACTGCTCTTATATACTATCTCATCTGTACTGCTTTTATATACTATCTCATCTGTACTGCTCTTATATACTATCTCATCTATACTGCTCTTATATACTATCTCATCTATACTGCTCTTATATACTATCTCATCTGTACTGCTCTTATATACTATCTCATCTGTACTGCTCTTATATACTATCTCATCTGTACTGCTCTTATATACTATCTCATCTCTCCTGCGCTCTATATACTATCTCATCTATACTGCTCTTATATACTATCTCATCTGTACATCTCTTATATACTATTTCATCTGTACTGCTTTTATATACTATCTCATCTGTACTGCTCTTATATACTATCTCATCTGTACTGCTCTTATATACTATCTCATCTATACTGCTCTTATATACTATCTCATCTGTACTGCTCTTATATACTATCTCATCTATACTGCTCTTATATACTATCTCATCTATACTGCTCTTATATACTATCTCATCTGTACTGCTCTTATATACTATCTCATCTGTACTGCTCTTATATACTATCTCATCTGTACTGCTCTTATATACTATCTCATCTGTACTGCTCTTATATACTATCTCATCTGTACTGCTCTTATATACTATGTCATCTATACTGCTCTTATATACTATCTCATCTGTACTGCTTTTGTATACTATCTCATCTGTACTGCTCTTATATACTATCTCATCTATACTGCTCTTATATACTATCTCATCTATACTGCTCTTATATACTATATCATCTATACTGCTCTTATATACTATCTCATCTGTACTGCTCTTATATACTATCTCATCTGTACTGCTCTTATATACTATCTCATCTGTACTGCTCTTATATACTATCTCATCTGTACTGCTCTTATATACTATGTCATCTATACTGCTCTTATATACTATCTCATCTGTACTGCTTTTATATACTATCTCATCTGTACTGCTCTTATATACTATCTCATCTATACTGCTCTTATATACTATCTCATCTATACTGCTCTTATATACTATCTCATCTGTACTGCTCTTATATACTATCTCATCTGTACTGCTCTTATATACTATCTCATCTGTACTGCTCTTATATACTATCTCATCTCTCCTGCGCTCTATATACTATCTCATCTATACTGCTCTTATATACTATCTCATCTGTACATCTCTTATATACTATCTCATCTGTACTGCTTTTATATACTATCTCATCTGTACTGCTCTTATATACTATCTCATCTGTACTGCTCTTATATACTATCTCATCTCTCCTGCGCTCTATATACTATCTCATCTATACTGCTCTTATATACACTATCTCATCTGTACTGCTCTTATATACTATCTCATCTGTACTGCTCTTATATACTATCTCATATATACTGCTCTTATATGCTATCTCATCTGTACTGCTCTTATATACTATCTCATCTGTACTGCTCGTATATACTATCTCATCTGTACTGCTCTTATATACTATCTCATATGTACTGCTCTTATATACTATCTCATCTGTACTGCTCTTATATACTATCTCATCTGTACTGCTCTTATATACTATCTCATCTATACTGCTCTTATATACTATCTCATATGTACTGCTCTTATATACTATCTCATCTATACTGCTCTTATATACTATCTCATATATACTGCTCTTATATGCTATCTCATCTGTACTGCTCTTATATACTATCTCATCTGTACTGCTCGTATATACTATCTCATCTGTACTGCTCTTATATACTATCTCATATGTACTGCTCTTATATACTATCTCATCTGTACTGCTCTTATATACTATCTCATCTGTACTGCTCTTATATACTATCTCATCTCTCCTGCGCTCTATATACTATCTCATCTATACTGCTCTTATATACACTATCTCATCTGTACTGCTCTTATATACTATCTCATCTGTACTGCTCTTATATACTATCTCATATATACTGCTCTTATATGCTATCTCATCTGTACTGCTCTTATATACTATCTCATCTGTACTGCTCGTATATACTATCTCATCTGTACTGCTCTTATATACTATCTCATATGTACTGCTCTTATATACTATCTCATCTGTACTGCTCTTATATACTATCTCATCTGTACTGCTCTTATATACTATCTCATCTATACTGCTCTTATATACTATCTCATCTGTACTGCTCTTATATACTATCTCATCTGTACTGCTCTTATATACTATCTCATCTATACTGCTCTTATATACTATCTCATCTGTACTGCTCTTATATACTATCTCATCTGTACTGCTCTTATATACTATCTCATCTGTACTGCTCTTATATACTATCTCATCTGTACTGCTCTTATATACTATCTCATCTGTACTGCTCTTATATACTATCTCATCTATACTGCTCTTATATACTATATCATCTATACTGCTCTTATATACTATCTCATCTGTACTGCTCTTATATACTATCTCATCTGTACTGCTCTTATATACTATCTCATCTGTACTGCTCTTATATACTATCTCATCTGTACTGCTCTTATATACTATGTCATCTATACTGCTCTTATATACTATCTCATCTGTACTGCTCTTATATACTATCTCATCTATACTGCTCTTATATACTATCTCATCTATACTGCTCTTATATACTATCTCATCTGTACTGCTCTTATATACTATCTCATCTGTACTGCTCTTATATACTATCTCATCTGTACTGCTCTTATATACTATCTCATCTCTCCTGCGCTCTATATACTATCTCATCTATACTGCTCTTATATACTGTCTCATCTGTACATCTCTTATATACTATCTCATCTGTACTGCTTTTATATACTATCTCATCTGTACTGCTCTTATATACTATCTCATCTGTACTGCTCTTATATACTATCTCATCTCTCCTGCGCTCTATATACTATCTCATCTATACTGCTCTTATATACACTATCTCATCTGTACTGCTCTTATATACTATCTCATCTGTACTGCTCTTATATACTATCTCATATATACTGCTCTTATATGCTATCTCATCTGTACTGCTCTTATATACTATCTCATCTGTACTGCTCGTATATACTATCTCATCTGTACTGCTCTTATATACTATCTCATATGTACTGCTCTTATATACTATCTCATCTGTACTGCTCTTATATACTATCTCATCTATACTGCTCTTGTATACTATCTCATCTATACTGCTCTTATATACTATCTCATATGTACTGCTCTTATATACTATCTCATCTATACTGCTCTTATATACTATCTCATCTATACTGCTCTTATATACTATCTCATCTGTACTGCTCTTATATACTATCTCATCTGTACTGCTCTTATATACTATCTCATCTGTACTGCTCTTATATACTATCTCATCTGTACTGCTCTTATATACTATCTCATCTGTACTGCTCTTATATACTATCTCATCTGTACTGCTCTTATATACTATCTCATCTGTACTGCTCTTATATACTATCTCATCTATACTGCTCTTATATACTATCTCATCTGTACTGCTCTTATATACTATCTCATCTGTACTGCTCTTATATACTATCTCATCTGTACTGCTCTTATATACTATCTCATCTGTACTGCTCTTATATACTATCTCATCTATACTGCTCTTATATACTATCTCATCTATACTGCTCTTATATACTATTTCATCTATACTGCTCTTATATAGTATCTCATCTGTACTGCTCGTATATACTCTCATCTATACTGCTCTTATATACTATCTCATCTATACTGCTCTTATATACTATCTCATCTGTACTGCTCTTATATTTACCTATAGGTAACCTTGCCTGTCCCTATCCTGCTCTCTCTCACCTATTCTTCTATACCTACCTCATCTGCCCTCCTTTCTCTATATATGTGCCTATATACCCTATCTTACTGCCATACTCTCTATATATTACCTAATCTCTTCTTCTCTCTGTATAATCTCATGGATCTCTCTCCCGTTGCTCCTCTACTGTCCTGATCTCTCTGTATTATCTTGTGTCCACTATTCCATCTGTATTCCAGGCCGTTCCCTCACCTGTGTCTTGGAGTTACCTCATTTATTCTCTACGTTATTCCGTTATCCATACAGTTTTCCCATAGATTCCTCTACATGATCTCACCTGTTCCGTGATCTCTGCTCGTATCTTTCCTCATCTATATCCTACTATCCTACTTACTTATCCTCCTATACATAGGTGTAGCTGGAAGTTCCTTGGCCACGATGCAAAATCTGTATTTAGCAGAGTGATGTATTTTATTGGATCCAGTGACCAGTATTGACCTCTGCACCTCCTAAAACTACACCCCTGCTGCTATTGTTACACCATCTCACCTGCCTTCCTAATACCTGAGGATCACATCACTTCCCTCCTCCATTCTGTTACCTCTGTCTCATCTTCCCTCCTCCATTCTCTTGCTCTTTAAGATTCCAAAGCCCTGAAATTGCCCCTAGTCTTGTGTCAGCGCTGCAATAAACCTTCCCCACCTGTACGTTACACACTGATGCTGCAGCAGCCCACCTGTCTGACACTATATGACACTCTATGGGACCCTCTCCCTGCACTCGAGCTGTCTCTTCCTTCACAGCTGCACTGCACCGTCTGAACGTTGCAGGTGTCCACCCTGGAGCTCGAGTCTTCCCAGCCCTGTGATCAGTGCGGCTGCTTTGCTGCAGGAGATTCCCAGTGGGAGCTGGAGAGATGGAGTGAGCCTGTGAATGGTCCAAATATCAGGAGGCAGGACTCATCTGTTCTCATTTACTTCAAGCAGACAGGTATGAAGAAGTGACAAGCTTCTCCGTGACCCTGAAATCCCATCTGGCCAGTGGAGACTTGGCGAGCCCGAGAGGCCGCAGCGGGGCCGCCACTGGATGAATCTTACTCAATGGAAATTTCTCTTTCCTATCAGTGCAACTTACTCCAGATCAGGCCTCATTATTCCTCATTACACAGGGGGCTGGCGCTGCTCCCGGCCATCTCGCTGCCATCTACAGACCAGGCGTGCCATGCCAAATCTATAGGAGGAATGGGGGGGTTATTCAATGTATAAACATGGCTGCAAGAAACTGGACAAAGACTGTGCTAAATGTGATTTGGAGCATCTTGTCAGAGAAATGAAAGACTTCCTCCTCCTTATCTTTCTTATTGCTCCTCTTGGTCTTTCTAATTTGCACCAATTTTGCACTAAAATAAGAGAGCATATTAATAATAGATATGGTGCATTGTACAACACTGAGAGCTACTGAGCATGTGCGACCACCAGCACTGGATACATAAGGTGGACGTTCTGAGAGGGAGCGTAAAGAACACCAGGGGGCGCCATAACAAGTGTCTAACACCAATATCTGAAAATAATTCCAATTAAAAACTTTCTCACTTCTGTCCAATCTCAGAGTAGATTAATAACACAGGACAATCCCTTTAAGGGACATTTTGCCTCGTCACATTAAACCTTTTTTAGATGAGGTTGCCCATGGGACACGTCTGGCATCCTCAACAGAGACCTAGCAAGTTTCCAAGAGTTAGGGGCCCCTGAGAAACATGATAGCAACATTGGAATAGATAGGACGGGCCAGTGTGACGCTGCCCCCAAGGGGCCACATCTGGAGGTGCTTCTGTTCACGGTGCCATAGTAAACCTCAGCAAATACTATTATTCCTGCTGAAGTGGAAACATACTGGGACTTGTAGTTCTGCAAGAGGCGGAGGGCATTGGAAAGCGATAGTCTGGAATTTCGTCCATCAGACCCCACCTCCATAGTAATAAAGGTACATTGGTGCACGCTATATGGCTACAATGTAACACCAAATGCAGCGGTGCTCTGTAGAGGGCGCTAAGACATATGCAAACATTAAGTATGTGAAGTATAAGCTGCCTTCCTGCTATAGTCACTGTCTATGTATATAGGTGAGGTTCTTAGTGGACTATTTGATCAGATTTGGAGCGCCCATCTATCCTGATAAGGTGGGCTCATTCAGATGGGACCCCACAATACAAACCTGATACCTCTCGGTATAGCGGAGGTTCACAACAGATGAGGTCGAGTTCTTGGGGCAGATGGGCTCTCAAATTTTTATAACATAGTATGCTAAGAACCTTGCCTTTATATCCATAGATGCAGCTTAACCTTGCTTAACTTAATGTTTGCATATGTGTTAGCACCCCCTACAGACACACAGTATCTACACCACCGTCTGACCCTGGGAGTGGGAGCAAATCCTGGGGTGTGCACTGGATGTCCCCACCAAGCGTCATGTCCCAGGTCAGGAGTTTGGGAAAGCTAAGGTACAAACCTGATCTAAGGAAGGGGGTTGGGGGGGATCCTCTGATTATTCTGTTGTGATCCCTCCCTCTGCAGTAGCGCCTTGCAGTTTTCTCTTATTTATAGAGGGGGGTTACGTACAGAAGGTGTTACAGACAGTGGGGTTACAGATCATGGGGGTTACAGACAGAGGGGTTACAGATAGTGGGGGTTACAGACAGTTGGGGTTACAGACAGTCAGGGTTATAGACAGTGGGGGTTACAGAGGGGGTTACAGAGGGGGTTACAGATAGTGGGGGTTACAGACAGTGGGGGTTACAGACAGTGGGGGTTACAAACAGAGGGGGTTACAGATAGTGGGGGTTACAGATAGTGGGGGTTACAGATAGTGGGGGTTATAGATAGTGGGGGTTACAGATAGTGGGGGTTACAGAGGGGGTTACAGTTTTCCTACCCAATGTAGAAGATACTTTAGTGAATGTTCTAATAATAGTGACCTGATATAGTGAATGACTTCTGCCACGGGGGGCTCAGAGCTGGGCGGGGGTTGGGGTTCACAGGGGTTCACAGGGATGTGGGTGCAATAACCTAATCTCCTTTGATCTATAACACGATTGTCAGATACGGTTTGTCTGATGGCGCCAGCGGAGCGATTATTAAACAGAGACTATAGCGAGTAACTAAGAACCTCTGTACAATGATAAAATATGGATGTCTATAACTCCCGCTATTGATAAATAAATAAGAGGAACAAATGTGTAGATTTATCAGCGGCCGCCGCCGCGCTCCGCTCCTGCCTTACTCACTCAGTCTACAGTCTAATGGTTATACAGAGAGTCGTCTGATAATGACCCGCAGGGCAGAAGAAGAACGGAGTGATGGTCATGTGACGGGAAGAACGTGCGGACAGATATTAGGAAAGGGAAAATATAATAATTATAGTGATATCAGGTGCTGAGCTGCTACATAGACTGTGTGACCTCACTGCCAAACTCCCCCCCCCCACCACCACCACCACCACCACCATCCTAGATTCGGGGTCCTGCCCACGGTCCCAGTACCGGCTCATCTGCATCTGGAGAACACAGATGGGTTAGATGTAATGGTGAAGCAGGAGCCATCTGTGGACTGCTACCGCTTCACTGCTGTGCTTGATGCACATCCTTGTGCCTTGTGCCCCGGGAGCTGTAGGCGCAGTTGATGATGTCACTCATATTGTGCCTACAGATCCCTGAACAGTCCGGGACAAGAGACTTCACAGAGCGGCAGGGGAGTTAGGAGTTAGGAGAGCGGAGTATCAGTGTTTTATTATGTTAAACTGGTGGCAGATGAATGGGGGGCACTAAACTGGGGGCAGATA
>NC_134268.1:9060411-9207911 GCF_031893055.1 Leptodactylus fuscus
TTATATTCTTGCACATAGGAGCAGTATTATAGTAGTTATATTCTTGTATATAGGAGTAGTATTATGGAAGTTATATTCTTGTACATAGGAGCAGTATTATAGTAGTTATATTCTTGTACATAGGAGTAGTATTATAGTAGTTATATTCTTGCACATAGGAGCAGTATTATAGTAGTTATATTCTTGTATATAGGAGTAGTATTATGGTAGTTATATTCTTGTATATAGGAGGTAGTATTATAGTAGTTATATTCATATACATAGGAGGTAGTATTATAGTAGTTTTATTCTTGTACATAGGAGGTAGTATTATAGTAGTTATATTCTTGTACATAAGAGTATTATTATAGTAGTTATATTCTTGTACATATGAAGTAGTATTATAGTAGTTATATTCTTGTACATATGGAGCAGTATTATAGTAGTTATATTCTTGTACATAGGAGCAGTATTATAGTAGTTATATTCTTGTACATAGGAGCAGTATTATAGTAGTTATATTCTTGTACATAGGAGCAGTATTATAGTAGTTATATTCTTGTATATAGGAGTAGTATTATGGTAGTTATATTCTTGTATATAGGGGCAGTATTATAGTAGTTATATTCCTGTACATAGGAGCAGTATTATAGTAGTTATATTCTTGTCCATAGGAGTAGTATTATAGTAGTTATATTCTTGTACATAGGAGTAGTATTATAGTTGTTATATTCTTGTACATAGGAGTAGTATTATAGTAGTAATATTCTTGTACATAGGAGTAGTATTATAGTAGTTATATTCTTGTACATAGGAGTAGTATTATAGTAGTTATATTCTTGTATATAGGAGGTAGTATTATAGTAGTTATATTCTTGTACATAGCAGTAGTATTATAGTAGTTATATTCTTGTACATAGGAGGCAGTATTATAGTAGTTATATTCTTGTGTATAGGAGGTAGTATTATAGTAGTTATATTCTTGTACATAGGAGCAGTATTATAGTAGTTATATTCTTGTACATAGGAGCAGTATTATAGTAGTTATATTCTTGTATATAGGAGTAGTATTATGGTAGTTATATTCTTGTATATAGGGGCAGTATTATAGTAGTTATATTCCTTGTACATAGGAGCAGTATTATAGTAGTTATATTCTTGTCCATAGGAGTAGTATTATAATAGTTATATTCTTGTACATAGGAGTAGTATTATAGTAGTTATATTCTTGTACATAGGAGCAGTATTATAGTAGTTATATTCTTGTACATAGGAGGTAGTATTATAGCAGTTATATTCTTGTACATAGCAGTAGTATTATAGTAGTTATATTCTTGTACATAGGAGCAGTATTATAGTAGTTATATTCTTGTACATAGGAGTAGTATTATAGTAGTTATATTCTTGTACATAGGAGTAGTATTATAGTAGTTATATTCTTGTACATAGGAGTAGTATTATAGTAGTTATATTCTTGTATATAGGGGCAGTATTATAGTAGTTATATTCCTGTACATAGGAGCAGTATTATAGTAGTTATATTCTTGTCCATAGGAGTAGTATTATAGTAGTTATATTCTTGTACATAGGAGTAGTATTATAGTAGTTATATTCTTGTACATATGAGTAGTATTATAGTAGTTATATTCTTGTACATAGGAGTAGTATTATAGTATTTATACTCTTGTACATAGGAGTAGTATTATAGTAGTTATATTCTTGTACATAGGAGTAGTATTATAGTAGTTATATTCTTGTATATAGGAGGTAGTATTATAGTAGTTATATTCTTGTACATAGGAGCAGTATTATAGTAGTTATATTCTTGTGTATAGTATGTAGTTTTATAGTAGTTATATTCTTGTACATAGGAGCAGTATTATAGTAGTTATATTCTTGTACATAGGAGCAGTATTATAGTAGTTATATTCTTGTATATAGGAGTAGTATTATGGTAGTAATATTCTTGTATATAGGGGCAGTATTATAGTAGTTATATTCCTGTACATAGGAGCAGTATTATAGTAGTTATATTCTTGTCCATAGGAGTAGTATTATAGTAGTTATATTCTTGTACATAGGAGTAGTATTATAGTAGTTATATTCTTGTACATAGGAGCAGTATTATAGTAGTTATATTCTTGTACATAGGAGGTAGTATTATAGCAGTTATATTCTTGTACATAGCAGTAGTATTATAGTAGTTATATTCTTGTACATAGGAGCAGTATTATAGTAGTTATATTCTTGTACATAAGAGTAGTATTATATTAGTTATATTCTTGTACATAGGAGTAGTATTATAGTAGTTATATTCTTGTATATAGGGGCAGTATTATAGTAGTTATATTCTTGTACATAGGAGGTAGTATTATAGTAGTTATATTCTTGTATATAGGGGCAGTATTATAGTAGTTATATTCCTGTACATAGGAGCAGTATTATAGTAGTTATATTCTTGTGCATAGGAGTAGTATTATAGTAGTTATATTCTTGTACATAGGAGTAGTATTATACTAGTTATATTCTTGTACATAGGAGCAGTATTATAGTAGTTATATTCTTGTACATAGGAGGTAGTATTATAGTAGTTATATTCTTGTACATAGGAGTAGTATTATAGTATTTATATTCTTGTACATAGGAGTAGTATTATAGTAGTTATATTCTTGTACATAGGAGTAGTATTATAGTAGTTATATTCTTGTATATAGGAGGTAGTATTATAGTAGTTATATTCTTATACATAGCAGTAGTATTATAGTAGTTATATTCTTGTACATAGGAGCAGTATTATAGTAGTTATATTCTTGTGTATAGGAGGTAGTATTATAGTAGTTATATTCTTGTACATAGGAGCAGTATTATAGTAGTTATATTCTTGTACATAGGAGCAGTATTATAGTAGTTATATTCTTGTATATAGGAGTAGTATTATGGTAGTTATATTCTTGTATATAGGGGCAGTATTATAGTAGTTATATTCCTGTACATAGGAGCAGTATTATAGTAGTTATATTTTTGTACATAGGAGTAGTATTATAGTAGTTATATTCTTGTACATAGGAGCAGTATTATAGTAGTTATATTCTTGTACATAGGAGGTAGTATTATAGCAGTTATATTCTTGTACATAGCAGTAGTATTATAGTAGTTATATTCTTGTACATAGGAGCAGTATTATAGTAGTTATATTCTTGTACATAGGAGTAGTATTATAGTAGTTATATTCTTGTACATAGGAGTAGTATTATAGTAGTTATATTCTTGTACATAGGAGTAGTATTATAGTAGTTATATTCTTGTACATAGGAGTAGTATTATAGTAGTTATATTCTTGTATATAGGGGCAGTATTATAGTAGTTATATTCTTGTACATAGGAGGTAGTATTATAGTAGTTATATTCTTGTACATAGGAGTAGTATTATAGTAGTTATATACTTGTACATAGGAACAGTATTATAGTAGTTATATTCTTGTACATAGGAGTAGTATTATAGTAGTTATATTCTTGTACATAGGAGGTAGTATTATAGTAGTTATATTCTTGTACATAGGGGTAGTATTATAGTAGTCATATACTTGTACATAGGAACAGTATTATAGTAGTTATATTTTTGTATATAGGGGCAGTATTATAGTAGTTATATTCTTGTACATAGGAGCAGTATTATAGTATTTATATTCTTGTACATAGGAGTAGTATTATAGTAGTTATATTCTTGTACATAGGAGTAGGATTATAGTAGTTATATACTTGTACATAGGAACAGTATTATAGTAGTTATATTCTTGTACATAGGAGTAGTATTATAGTAGTTATATTCTTGTACATAGGAGACGTATTATAGTAGTTATATTCTAGTACATAGGGGGTAGTATTATAGTAGTTATATTCTTGTACATAGGAGCAGTATTATAGTAGTTATATTCTAGTACATAGGGGGTAGTATTATAGTAGTTATATTCTTGTATATAGGAGCAGTATTATAGTAGTTATATTCTTGTACATAGGAGCAGTATTATAGCAGTTATATTCTTGTACATAGGAGCAGTATTATAGTAGTTATATTCTTGTATATAGGAGTAGTATTATGGTAGTTATATTCTTGTACATATGCAGTAGTATTATAGTAGTTATATTCTTGTACATAGGAGCAGTATTATAGTAGTTATATTCATATACATAGGAGGTAGTATTATAGTAGTTATATTCTTGTACATAGGAGGTAGTATTATAGTAGTTATATTCTTGTACATAGGAGTATTATTATAGTAGTTAAATTCTTGTACATATGCAGTAGTATTATAGTAGTTATATTCTTGTACATAGGAGCAGTATTATAGTAGTTATATTCTTGTACATAGGAGCAGTATTATAGTAGTTATATTCTTGTACATAGGAGCAGTATTATAGTAGTTATATTCTTGTACATAGGAGCAGTATTATAGTAGTTATATTCTTGTACATAGGAGCAGTATTATAGTAGTTATATTCTTGTATATAGGAGTAGTATTATGGTAGTTATATTCTTGTATATAGAGGCAGTATTATAGTAGTTATATTCCTGTACATAGGAGCAGTATTATAGTAGTTATATTCTTGTCCATAGGAGTAGTATTATAGTAGTTATATTCTTGTACATAGGAGTAGTATTATAGTTGTTATATTCTTGTACATAGGAGTAGTATTATAGTAGTTATATTCTTGTACATAGGAGTAGTATTATAGTAGTTATATTCTTGTACATATGCAGTAGTATTATAGTAGTTATATTCTTGTACATAGGAGCAGTATTATAGTAGTTATATTCTTGTACATAGGAGCAGTATTATAGTAGTTATATTCTTTTACATAAGAGCAGTATTATAGTAGTTATATTCTTGTACATAGGAGCAGTATTATAGTAGTTATATTCTTTTACATAGGAGCAGTATTATAGTAGTTATATTCTTGTACATAGGAGCAGTATTATAGTAGTTATATTCTTGCACATAGGAGTAGTATTATAGTAGTTATATTCTTGTACATAGGAGCAGTATTATAGTAGTTATATTCTTGCACATAGGAGCAGTATTATAGTAGTTATATTCTTGTACATAGGAGTAGTATTATAGTAGTTATATTCTTGCACATAGGAGCAGTATTATAGTAGTTATATTCTTGTACATAGGAGCAGTATTATAGTAGTTATATTCTTGTACATAGGAGCAGTACTATAGTAGTTATATTCTTGTATATAGGAGTAGTATTATGGTAGTTATATTCTTGTACATATGCAGTAGTATTATAGTAGTTATATTCTTGTACATAGGAGCAGTATTATAGTAGTTATATTCATATACATAGGAGGTAGTATTATAGTAGTTATATTCTTGTACATAGGAGGTAGTATTATAGTAGTTATATTCTTGTACATAGGAGTATTATTATAGTAGTTATATTCTTGTACATAGCAGTAGTATTATAGTAGTTATATTCTTGTACATAGAGCAGTATTATAGTAGTTATATTCTTGTACATAGGAGCAGTATTATAGTAGTTATATTCTTGTACATAGGAGCAGTATTATAGTAGTTATATTCTTGTACATAGGAGCAGTATTATAGTAGTTATATTCTTGTATATAGGAGTAGTATTATGGTAGTTATATTCTTGTATATAGGGGCAGTATTATGGTAGTTATATTCCTGTACATAGGAGCAGTATTATAGTAGTTATATTCTTGTCCATAGGAGTAGTATTTATAGTAGTTATATTCTTGTACATAGGAGTAGTATTATAGTTGTTATATTCTTGTACATGGAGTAGTATTATAGTAGTTATATTCTTGTACATAGGAGTAGTATTATAGTAGTTATATTCCTGTTACATATGCAGTAGTATTATAGTAGTTATATTCTTGTACATAGGAGCAGTATTATAGTAGTTATATTTCTTGTACATAGGAGCAGTATTATAGAAGTTATATTCTTGTACATAGGAGCAGTATTATAGTAGTTATATTCTTGTACATAGGAGCAGTATTATAGTAGTTATATTCTTGCACATAGGAGCAGTATTTATAGTAGTTATATTCTTGTATATAGGAGTAGTATTATGGAAGTTATATTCTTGTACATAGGAGCAGTATATAGTAGTTATATTCTTGTACATAGTAAGTAGTATTATAGTAGTTATATTCTTGCACATAGGAGCAGTATTATAGTAGTTATATTCTTGTATATAGGAGTAGTATTATGGTAGTTATATTCTTGTATATAGGAGGTAGTATTATAGTAGTTATATTCATATACATAGGAGGTAGTATTATAGTAGTTATATTCTTGTACATAGGAGGTAGTATTATAGTAGTTATATTCTTTGTACATAGGAGTATTATTATAGTAGTTATATTCTTGTACTATGAAGTAGTATTATAGTAGTTATATTCTTGTACATAGGAGCAGTATTATAGTAGTTATATTCTTGTACATAGGGAGCAGTATTATAGTAGTTATATTTCTTAGTACATAGGAGCAGTATTATAGTAGTTATATTCTTGTATATAGGAGTAGTATTATGGTAGTTATATTCTTGTATATAGGGCAGTATTATGGTAGTTATATTCCTGTACATAGGAGCAGTATTATAGTAGTTATATTCTTGTCCCTAGGAGTAGTATTATAGTAGTTATATTCTTGTACATAGGAGTAGTTTATAGTTGTTATATTCTTGTACATAGGAGTAGTATTATAGTAGTTATATTCTTGTACATAGGAGTAGTATTTATAGTAGTTATATTCCTGTACATATGCAGTAGTATATAGTAGTTATATTCTTGTACATAGGAGCAGTATTATAGTAGTTATATTCTATGTACATAGGAGCAGTATTATAGAAGTTATATTCTTGTACATAGGAGACAGTTTATAGTAGTTATATTCTTGTACATAGGAGCAGTATTATAGTAGTTATATTCTTGCACATAGGAGCAGTATTATAGTAGTTATATTCTGTATATAGGAGTAGTATTATGGAAGTTATATTCTTGTACATAGGAGCAGTATTATAGGTAGTTATATTCTTGTACATAGGAGTAGTATTATAGTAGTTATATTCTTGCACATAGGAGCAGTATTATAGTAGTTATATTCTTGTATATAGGAGTAGTATTATGGTAGTTATATTCTTGTATATAGGAGGTAGTATTATAGTAGTTATATTCATATACATAGGAGGTAGTATTATAGTAGTTATATTCTTGTACATAGGAGGTAGTATTATAGTAGTTATATTCTTGTACATAGGAGTATTATTATAGTAGTTATATTCTTGTACATATGAAGTAGTATTATAGTAGTTATATTCTTGTACATAGGAGCAGTATTATAGTAGTTATATTCTTGTACATAGGAGCAGTATTATAGTAGTTATATTCTTGTACATAGGAGCAGTATTATAGTAGTTATATTCTTGTACATAGGAGCAGTATTATAGTAGTTATATTCTTGTATATAGGAGTAGTATTATGGTAGTTATATTCTTGTATATAGGGGCAGTATTATAGTAGTTATATTCCTGTACATAGGAGCAGTATTATAGTAGTTATATTCTTGTCCATAGTAGTAGTATTATAGTAGTTATATTCTTGTACATAGGAGTAGTATTTTAGTTGTTATATTCTTGTACATAGGAGTAGTATTATAGTAGTAATATTCTTGTACATAGGAGTAGTATTATAGTAGTTATATTCTTGTACATAGGAGTAGTATTATAGTAGTTATATTCTTGTACATAGGAGTAGTATTATAGTAGTTATATTCTTGTATATAGGAGGTAGTATTATAGTAGTTATATTCTTGTACATAGCAGTAGTATTATAGTAGTTATATTCTTGTACATAGGAGCAGTATTATAGTAGTTATATTCTTGTGTATAGGAGGTAGTATTATAGTAGTTATATTCTTGTACATAGGAGCAGTATTATAGTAGTTATATTCTTGTACATAGGAGCAGTATTATAGTAGTTATATTCTTGTATATAGGAGTAGTATTATGGTAGTTATATTCTTGTATATAGGGGCAGTATTATAGTAGTTATATTCCTGTACATAGGAGCAGTATTATAGTAGTTATATTCTTGTCCATAGGAGTAGTATTATAATAGTTATATTCTTGTACATAGGAGTAGTATTATAGTAGTTATATTCTTGTACATAGGAGCAGTATTATAGTAGTTATATTCTTGTACATAGGAGGTAGTATTATAGCAGTTATATTCTTGTACATAGCAGTAGTATTATAGTAGTTATATTCTTGTACATAGGAGCAGTATTATAGTAGTTATATTCTTGTACATAGGAGTAGTATTATAGTAGTTATATTCTTGTACATAGGAGTAGTATTATAGTAGTTATATTCTTGTACATAGGAGTAGTATTATAGTAGTTATATTCTTGTATATAGGGGCAGTATTATAGTAGTTATATTCCTGTACATAGGAGCAGTATTATAGTAGTTATATTCTTGTCCATAGGAGTAGTATTATAGTAGTTATATTCTTGTACATAGGAGTAGTATTATAGTAGTTATATTCTTGTACATAGGAGTAGTATTATAGTAGTTATATTCTTGTACATAGGAGTAGTATTATAGTATTTATACTCTTGTACATAGGAGTAGTATTATAGTAGTTATATTCTTGTACATAGGAGTAGTATTATAGTAGTTATATTCTTGTATATAGGAGGTAGTATTATAGTAGTTATATTCTTGTACATAGGAGCAGTATTATAGTAGTTATATTCTTGTGTATAGTAGCTAGTTTTATAGTAGTTATATTCTTGTACATAGGAGCAGTATTATAGTAGTTATATTCTTGTACATAGGAGCAGTATTATAGTAGTTATATTCTTGTATATAGGAGTAGTATTATGGTAGTTATATTCTTGTATATAGGGGCAGTATTATAGTAGTTATATTCCTGTACATAGGAGCAGTATTATAGTAGTTATATTCTTGTCCATAGGAGTAGTATTATAGTAGTTATATTCTTGTACATAGGAGTAGTATTATAGTAGTTATATTCTTGTACATAGGAGCAGTATTATAGTAGTTATATTCTTGTACATAGGAGGTAGTATTATAGCAGTTATATTCTTGTACATAGCAGTAGTATATAGTAGTTATATTCTTGTACATAGGAGCAGTATTATAGTAGTTATATTCTTGTACATAAGAGTAGTATTATATTAGTTATATTCTTGTACATAGGAGTAGTATTATAGTAGTTATATTCTTGTATATAGGGGCAGTATTATAGTAGTTATATTCTTGTACATAGGAGGTAGTATTATAGTAGTTATATTCTTGTATATAGGGGCAGTATTATAGTAGTTATATTCCTGTACATAGGAGCAGTATTATAGTAGTTATATTCTTGTGCATAGGAGTAGTATTATAGTAGTTATATTCTTGTACATAGGAGTAGTATTATATTAGTTATATTCTTGTACATAGGAGCAGTATTATAGTAGTTATATTCTTGTACATAGGAGGTAGTATTATAGTAGTTATATTCTTGTACATAGGAGTAGTATTATAGTATTTATATTCTTGTACATAGGAGTAGTATTATAGTAGTTATATTCTTGTACATAGGAGTAGTATTATAGTAGTTATATTCTTGTATATAGGAGGTAGTATTATAGTAGTTATATTCTTATACATAGCAGTAGTATTATAGTAGTTATATTCTTGTACATAGGAGCAGTATTATAGTAGTTATATTCTTGTGTATAGGAGGTAGTATTATAGTAGTTATATTCTTGTACATAGGAGCAGTATTATAGTAGTTATATTCTTTTACATAGGAGCAGTATTATAGTAGTTATATTCTTGTATATAGGAGTAGTATTATGGTAGTTATATTCTTGTATATAGGGGCAGTATTATAGTAGTTATATTCCTGTACATAGGAGCAGTATTATAGTAGTTATATTTTTGTACATAGGAGTAGTATTATAGTAGTTATATTCTTGTACATAGGAGCAGTATTATAGTAGTTATATTCTTGTACATAGGAGGTAGTATTATAGCAGTTATATTCTTGTACATAGCAGTAGTATTATAGTAGTTATATTCTTGTACATAGGAGTAGTATTATAGTAGTTATATTCTTGTACATAGGAGTAGTATTATAGTAGTTATATTCTTGTACATAGGAGTAGTATTATAGTAGTTATATTCTTGTACATAGGAGTAGTATTATAGTAGTTATATTCTTGTATATAGGGGCAGTATTATAGTAGTTATATTCTTGTACATAGGAGGTAGTATTATAGTAGTTATATTCTTGTACATAGGAGTAGTATTATAGTAGTTATATACTTGTACATAGGAACAGTATTATAGTAGTTATATTCTTGTACATAGGAGTAGTATTATAGTAGTTATATTCTTGTACATAGGAGGTAGTATTATAGTAGTTATATTCTTGTACATAGGAGTAGTATTATAGTAGTCATATACTTGTACATAGGAACAGTATTATAGTAGTTATATTTTTGTATATAGGGGCAGTATTATAGTAGTTATATTCTTGTACATAGGAGCAGTATTATAGTATTTATATTCTTGTACATAGGAGTAGTATTATAGTAGTTATATTCTTGTACATAGGAGTAGGATTATAGTAGTTATATACTTGTACATAGGAACAGTATTATAGTAGTTATATTCTTGTACATAGGAGTAGTATTATAGTAGTTATATTCTTGTACATAGGAGACGTATTATAGTAGTTATATTCTAGTACATAGGGGGTAGTATTATAGTAGTTATATTCTTGTACATAGGAGCAGTATTATAGTAGTTATATTCTAGTACATAGGGGGCAGTATTATAGTAGTTATATTCTTGTATATAGGAGCAGTATTATAGTAGTTATATTCTTGTACATAGGAGCAGTATTATAGCAGTTATATTCTTGTACATAGGAGCAGTATTATAGTAGTTATATTCTTGTATATAGGAGTAGTATTATGGTAGTTATATTCTTGTACATATGCAGTAGTATTATAGTAGTTATATTCTTGTACATAGGAGCAGTATTATAGTAGTTATATTCATATACATAGGAGGTAGTATTATAGTAGTTATATTCTTGTACATAGGAGGTAGTATTATAGTAGTTATATTCTTGTACATAGGAGTATTATTATAGTAGTTAAATTCTTGTACATATGCAGTAGTATTATAGTAGTTATATTCTTGTACATAGGAGCAGTATTATAGTAGTTATATTCTTGTACATAGGAGCAGTATTATAGTAGTTATATTCTTGTATATAGGGGCAGTATTATAGTAGTTATATTCTTGTACATAGGAGGTAGTATTATAGTAGTTATATTCTTGTACATAGGAGTAGTATTATAGTAGTTATATACTTGTACATAGGAACAGTATTATAGTAGTTATATTCTTGTACATAGGAGTAGTATTATAGTAGTTATATTCTTGTACATAGGAGGTAGTATTATAGTAGTTATATTCTTGTACATAGGAGTAGTATTATAGTAGTCATATACTTGTACATAGGAACAGTATTATAGTAGTTATATTTTTGTATATAGGGGCAGTATTATAGTAGTTATATTCTTGTACATAGGAGCAGTATTATAGTATTTATATTCTTGTACATAGGAGTAGTATTATAGTAGTTATATTCTTGTACATAGGAGTAGGATTATAGTAGTTATATACTTGTACATAGGAACAGTATTATAGTAGTTATATTCTTGTACATAGGAGTAGTATTATAGTAGTTATATTCTTGTACATAGGAGACGTATTATAGTAGTTATATTCTAGTACATAGGGGGTAGTATTATAGTAGTTATATTCTTGTACATAGGAGCAGTATTATAGTAGTTATATTCTAGTACATAGGGGGCAGTATTATAGTAGTTATATTCTTGTATATAGGAGCAGTATTATAGTAGTTATATTCTTGTACATAGGAGCAGTATTATAGCAGTTATATTCTTGTACATAGGAGCAGTATTATAGTAGTTATATTCTTGTATATAGGAGTAGTATTATGGTAGTTATATTCTTGTACATATGCAGTAGTATTATAGTAGTTATATTCTTGTACATAGGAGCAGTATTATAGTAGTTATATTCATATACATAGGAGGTAGTATTATAGTAGTTATATTCTTGTACATAGGAGGTAGTATTATAGTAGTTATATTCTTGTACATAGGAGTATTATTATAGTAGTTAAATTCTTGTACATATGCAGTAGTATTATAGTAGTTATATTCTTGTACATAGGAGCAGTATTATAGTAGTTATATTCTTGTACATAGGAGCAGTATTATAGTAGTTATATTCTTGTACATAGGAGCAGTATTATAGTAGTTATATTCTTGTACATAGGAGCAGTATTATAGTAGTTATATTCTTGTACATAGGAGCAGTATTATAGTAGTTATATTCTTGTATATAGGAGTAGTATTATGGTAGTTATATTCTTGTATATAGAGGCAGTATTATAGTAGTTATATTCCTGTACATAGGAGCAGTATTATAGTAGTTATATTCTTGTCCATAGGAGTAGTATTATAGTAGTTATATTCTTGTACATAGGAGTAGTATTATAGTTGTTATATTCTTGTACATAGGAGTAGTATTATAGTAGTTATATTCTTGTACATAGGAGTAGTATTATAGTAGTTATATTCTTGTACATATGCAGTAGTATTATAGTAGTTATATTCTTGTACATAGGAGCAGTATTATAGTAGTTATATTCTTGTACATAGGAGCAGTATTATAGTAGTTATATTCTTTTACATAGGAGCAGTATTATAGTAGTTATATTCTTGTACATAGGAGCAGTATTATAGTAGTTATATTCTTGCACATAGGAGCAGTATTATAGTAGTTATATTCTTGTATATAGGAGTAGTATTATGGAAGTTATATTCTTGTACATAGGAGCAGTATTATAGTAGTTATATTCTTGTACATAGGAGTAGTATTATAGTAGTTATATTCTTGCACATAGGAGCAGTATTATAGTAGTTATATTCTTGTATATAGGAGTAGTATTATGGTAGTTATATTCTTGTATATAGGAGGTAGTATTATAGTAGTTATATTCATATACATAGGAGGTAGTATTATAGTAGTTATATTCTTGTACATAGGAGGTAGTATTATAGTAGTTATATTCTTGTACATAGGAGTATTATTATAGTAGTTATATTCTTGTACATATGCAGTAGTATTATAGTAGTTATATTCTTGTACATAGGAGCAGTATTATAGTAGTTATATTCTTGTACATAGGAGCAGTATTATAGTAGTTATATTCTTGTACATAGGAGCAGTATTATAGTAGTTATATTCTTGTACATAGGAGCAGTATTATAGTAGTTATATTCTTGTATATAGGAGTAGTATTATGGTAGTTATATTCTTGTATATAGGGGCAGTATTATAGTAGTTATATTCCTGTACATAGGAGCAGTATTATAGTAGTTATATTCTTGTCCATAGAAGTAGTATTATAGTAGTTATATTCTTGTACATAGGAGTAGTATTATAGTTGTTATATTCTTGTACATAGGAGTAGTATTATAGTAGTTATATTCTTATACATAGGAGTAGTATTATAGTAGTTATATTCTTGTACATAGGAGTAGTATTATAGTAGTTATATTCTTGTACATAGGAGTAGTATTATAGTAGTTATATTCTTGTATATAGGAGGTAGTATTATAGTAGTTATATTCTTGTACATAGCAGTAGTATTATAGTAGTTATATTCTTGTACATAGGAGCAGTATTATAGTAGTTATATTCTTGTGTATAGGAGGTAGTATTATAGTAGTTATATTCTTGTACATAGGAGCAGTATTATAGTAGTTATATTCTTGTATATAGGAGTAGTATTATGGTAGATATATTCTTGTATATAGGGGCAGTATTATAGTAGTTATATTCCTGTACATAGGAGCAGTATTAAAGTAGTTATATTCTTGTCCATAGGACTAGTATTATAATAGTTATATTCTTGTACATAGGAGTAGTATTATAGTAGTTATATTCTTGTACATAGGAGCAGTATTATAGTAGTTATATTCTTGTACATAGGAGTAGTATTATAGTAGTTATATTCTTGTACATAGGAGCAGTATTATAGTAGTTATATTCTTGTACATAGGAGTAGTATTATAGTAGTTATATTCTTGTACATAGGAGTAGTATTATAGTAGTTATATTCTTGTACATAGGAGCAGTATTATAGTAGTTATATTCTTGTACATAGGAGCAGTATTATAGTAGTTATATTCTTGTACATAGGAGCAGTATAATAGTAGTTATATTCTTGTACATAGGAGCAGTATTATAGTAGTTATATTCTTGTATATAGGAGTAGTATTATGGTAGTTATATTCTTGTATATATGGGCAGTATTATAGTAGTTATATTCCTGTACATAGGAGCAGTATTATAGTAGTTATATTCTTGTCCATAGGAGTAGTATTATAGTAGTTATATTCTTGTACATAGGAGTAGTATTATAGTAGTTATATTCTTGTACATAGGAGTAGTATTATAGTAGATATAGTCTTGTATATAGGAGGTAGTATTATAGTAGTTATATTCTTGTACATAGCAGTAGTATTATAGTAGTTATATTCTTGTATATAGGAGGTAGTATTATAGTAGTTATATTCTTGTACATAGCAGTAGTATTATAGTAGTTATACTCTTGTACATAGGAGCAGTATTATAGTAGTTATATTCTTGTACATAGGAGCAGTATTATAGTAGTTATATTCTTGTACATAGGAGTAGTATTATAGTAGTTATATTCTTGTACATAGGAGGTAGTATTATAGTAGTTATATTCTTGTACATAGCAGTAATATTATAGTAGTTATATTCTTGTACATAGGAGTAGTATTATAGTAGTTATATTCTTGTACATAGGAGTAGTATTATAGTAGTTATATTCTTGTACATAGGAAGTAGTATTATAGTATTTAAATTCTTGTACATAGGAGCAGTATTATAGTAGTTATATTCTTGTACATAGGAGTAGTATTATAGTAGTTATATTCTTGTACATAGGAGGTAGTATTATAGTAGTTATATTCTTGTACACAGGAGTAGTATTATAGTAGTTGTATTCTTGCACATAGGAGTAGTATTATAGTAGTTATATTCTTATACATAGGAGTAGTATTATAGTAGTTATATTCTTGTACATAGGAGGTAGTATTATAGTAGTTATATCCTTGTACATAGGGGGTAGTATTATAGTAGTTATATTCTTGTACATAGGAGTAGTATTATAGTAGTTATATTCTTGTACATAGGAGAAGTATTATAGTAGTTATATTCTTATACATAGGAGTAGTATTATAGTAGTTATATTCTTGTACATAGGAGTAGTATTATAGTAGTTATATTCTTGTACATAGTAGCAGTATTATAGTAGATATATTCTTATACATAGGAGTAGTATTATAGTAGTTATATTCTTGTACATTGGAGTAGTATTATAGTAGTTATATTCTTGTACATAGGAGTAGTATTATAGTAGTTATATTCTTGTACATAGGAGAAGTATTATAGTAGTTATATTCTTGTACATAGGAGGTAGTATTATAGTAGTTATATTCTTGTACATAGGAGTAGTATTATAGTAGTTATATTCTTGTACATAGGAGTAGTATTATAGTAGTTATATTCTTGTACATAGGAGCAGTATTATAGTAGTTATATTCTTATACATAGGAGTAGTATTATAGTAGTTATATTCTTGTACATAGGAGTAGTATTATAGTAGTTATATTCTTGTACATAGTAGCAGTATTATAGTAGATATATTCTTATACATAGGAGTAGTATTATAGTAGTTATATTCTTGTACATTGGAGTAGTATTATAGTAGTTATATTCTTGTACATAGGAGTAGTATTATAGTAGTTATATTCTTGTACATAGGAGAAGTATTATAGTAGTTATATTCTTGTACATAGGAGGTAGTATTATAGTAGTTATATTCTTGTACATAGGAGTAGTATTATAGTAGTTATATTCTTGTACATAGGAGTAGTATTATAGTAGTTATATTCCTGTACATAGGAGCAGTATTATAGTAGTTATATTCTTGTACATAGGAGTAGTATTATAGTAGTTATACTCTTGTACATAGGAGTAGTATTATAGTAGTTATATTCTTGTACATAGGAGTAGTATTATAGTAGTTATATTCTTGTACATAGGAGGCAGTATTATAGTAGTTATATTATTGTACATAGGAGACAGTATTATAGTAGTTATATTCTTGTACATAGGAGGTAGTATTATAGTAGTTATATTCTTGTATATAGGAGGTAGTATTATAGTAGTTATATTCTTGTACATAGGAGTAGTATTATAGTAGTTATATTCTTGTACATAGTAGGTAGTATTATAGTAGTTATATTCATGTACATAGGAGCAGTATTATAGTAGTTATATTCTTGTACATAGGAGTAGTATTATAGTAGTTATATTCTTGTACATAGGAGGCAGTATTATAGTAGTTATATTCTTGTACATAGGAGGTAGTATTATAGTAGTTATATTCTTGTACATAGGAGTAGTATTACAGTAGTTATATTCTTATACATAGGAGTAGTATTATAGTAGTTATATTCTTGTACATAGAAGCAGTATTATAGTAGTTATATTCTTGTACATAGGAGGTAGTATTATAGTAGTTATATTCCTGTACATAGGGGTAGTATTATAGTAGTTATATTCTTGTACATAGGAGCAGTATTATAGTAGTTATATTCTTGTACATAGGAGTAGTATTATAGTAGTTATATTCTTGTAAATAGGAGGTAGTATTATAGTAGTTATATTCTTGCACATAGGAGTAGTATTATAGTAGTTATATTCTTATACATAGGAGCAGTATTATAGTAGTTATATTCTTGCACATAGGAGCAGTATTATAGTAGTTATATTCTTGTATATAGGAGTAGTATTATGGTAGTTATATTCTTGTACATAGGAGCAGTATTATAGTAGTTATATTCTTGTACATAGGAGGTAGTATTATAGTAGTTATATTCTTGTACATAGGAGCAGTATTATAGTAGTTATATTCTTGTACATAGGAGCAGTATTATAGTAGTTATATTCTTGTATATAGGAGTAGTATTATGGTAGTTATATTCTTGTATATAGGGGCAGTATTATAGTAGTTATATTCCTGTACATAGGAGCAGTATTATAGTAGTTATATTCTTGTCCATAGGAGTAGTATTATAATAGTTATATTCTTGTACATAGGAGTAGTATTATAGTAGTTATATTCTTGTACATAGGAGCAGTATTATAGTAGTTATATTCTTGTACATAGGAGGTAGTATTATAGCAGTTATATTCTTGTACATAGCAGTAGTATTATAGTAGTTATATTCTTGTACATAGGAGCAGTATTCTAGTAGTTATATTCTTGTACATAGGAGTAGTATTATAGTAGTTATATTCTTGTACATAGGAGTAGTATTATAGTAGTTATATTCTTGTACATAGGAGTAGTATTATAGTAGTTATATTCTTGTATATAGGGGCAGTATTATAGTAGTTATATTCCTGTACATAGGAGCAGTATTATAGTAGTTATATTCTTGTCCATAGGAGTAGTATTATAGTAGTTATATTCTTGTACATAGGAGTAGTATTATAGTAGTTATATTCTTGTACATAGGAGTAGTATTATAGTAGTTATATTCTTGTACATAGGAGTAGTATTATAGTATTTATACTCTTGTACATAGGAGTAGTATTATAGTAGTTATATTCTTGTACATAGGAGTAGTATTATAGTAGTTATATTCTTGTATATAGGAGGTAGTATTATAGTAGTTATATTCTTGTACATAGGAGCAGTATTATAGTAGTTATATTCTTGTGTATAGGAGGTAGTTTTATAGTAGTTATATTCTTGTACATAGGAGCAGTATTATAGTAGTTATATTCTTGTACATAGGAGCAGTATTATAGTAGTTATATTCTTGTATATAGGAGTAGTATTATGGTAGTTATATTCTTGTATATAGGGGCAGTATTATAGTAGTTATATTCCTGTACATAGGAGCAGTATTATAGTAGTTATATTCTTGTCCATAGGAGTAGTATTATAGTAGTTATATTCTTGTACATAGGAGTAGTATTATAGTAGTTATATTCTTGTACATAGGAGCAGTATTATAGTAGTTATATTCTTGTACATAGGAGGTAGTATTATAGCAGTTATATTCTTGTACATAGCAGTAGTATTATAGTAGTTATATTCTTGTACATAGGAGCAGTATTATAGTAGTTATATTCTTGTACATAAGAGTAGTATTATATTAGTTATATTCTTGTACATAGGAGTAGTATTATAGTAGTTATATTCTTGTATATAGGGGCAGTATTATAGTAGTTATATTCTTGTACATAGGAGGTAGTATTATAGTAGTTATATTCTTGTATATAGGGGCAGTATTATAGTAGTTATATTCCTGTACATAGGAGCAGTATTATAGTAGTTATATTCTTGTCCATAGGAGTAGTATTATAGTAGTTATATTCTTGTACATAGGAGTAGTATTATACTAGTTATATTCTTGTACATAGGAGCAGTATTATAGTAGTTATATTCTTGTACATAGGAGGTAGTATTATAGTAGTTATATTCTTGTACATAGGAGTAGTATTATAGTATTTATATTCTTGTACATAGGAGTAGTATTATAGTAGTTATATTCTTGTACATAGGAGTAGTATTATAGTAGTTATATTCTTGTATATAGGAGGTAGTATTATAGTAGTTATATTCTTATACATAGCAGTAGTATTATAGTAGTTATATTCTTGTACATAGGAGCAGTATTATAGTAGTTATATTCTTGTACATAGGAGCAGTATTATAGTAGTTATATTCTTGTACATAGGAGCAGTATTATAGTAGTTATATTCTTGTACATAGGAGCAGTATTATAGTAGTTATATTCTTGTATATAGGAGTAGTATTATGGTAGTTATATTCTTGTATATAGGGGCAGTATTATAGTAGTTATATTCCTGTACATAGGAGCAGTATTATAGTAGTTATATTCTTGTACATAGGAGCAGTATTATAGTAGTTATATTCTTGTACATAGGAGTAGTATTATAGTAGTTATATTCTTGTACATAGGAGTAGTATTATAGTAGTTATATTCTTGTACATAGGAGTAGTATTATAGTAGTTATATTCTTGTATATGGGGGCAGTATTATAGTAGTTATATTCTTGTACATAGGAGGTAGTATTATAGTAGTTATATTCTTGTACATAGCAGTAGTATTATAGTAGTTATATTCTTGTACATAGGAGCAGTATTATAGTAGTTATATTCTTGTACATAGGAGGTAGTATTATAGCAGTTATATTCTTGTACATAGCAGTAGTATTATAGTAGTTATATTCTTGTACATAGGAGCAGTATTATAGTAGTTATATTCTTGTACATAGGAGTAGTATTATAGTAGTTATATTCTTGTACATAGGAGTAGTATTATAGTAGTTATATTCTTGTACATAGGAGTAGTATTATAGTAGTTATATTCTTGTACATAGGAGTAGTATTATAGTAGTTATATTCTTGTATATGGGGGCAGTATTATAGTAGTTATATTCTTGTACATAGGAGGTAGTATTATAGTAGTTATATTCTTGTACATAGGAGTAGTATTATAGTAGTTATATACTTGTACATAGGAACAGTATTATAGTAGTTATATTCTTGTACATAGGAGTAGTATTATAGTAGTTATATTCTTGTACATAGGAGGTAGTATTATAGTAGTTATATTCTTGTACATAGGAGTAGTATTATAGTAGTCATATACTTGTACATAGGAACAGTATTATAGTAGTTATATTCTTGTATATAGGGGCAGTATTATAGTAGTTATATTCTTGTACATAGGAGCAGTATTATAGTATTTATATTCTTGTACATAGGAGTAGTATTATAGTAGTTATATTCTTGTACATAGGAGTAGGATTATAGTAGTTATATACTTGTACATAGGAACAGTATTATAGTAGTTATATTCTTGTACATAGGAGTAGTATTATAGTAGTTATATTCTTGTACATAGGAGACGTATTATAGTAGTTATATTCTAGTACATAGGGGGTAGTATTATAGTAGTTATATTCTTGTACATAGGAGCAGTATTATAGTAGTTATATTCTTGTACATAGGAGCAGTATTATAGTAGTTATATTCTTGTACATAGGAGTAGTATTATAGTAGTTATATTCTTGTACATAGGAGGTAGTATTATAGTAGTTATATTCTTGTACATAGGAGCAGTATTATAGTAGTTATATTCTTGTACATAGGAGGTAGTATTATAGTAGTTATATTCTTGTACATAGGAGTAGTATTATAGTAGTTATATTCTTGTATATAGGAGTAGTATTATAGTAGTTATATTCTTGTACATAGGAGTAGTATTATAGTAGTTATATTCTTGTACATAGGAGT
Source organism: Leptodactylus fuscus (assembly GCF_031893055.1). Taxonomy (NCBI): domain Eukaryota; kingdom Metazoa; phylum Chordata; class Amphibia; order Anura; family Leptodactylidae; genus Leptodactylus; species Leptodactylus fuscus. Next base: position 9,080,984 of record NC_134268.1, read on the forward strand.
AGTATTATAGTAGTTATATTCTTGTATATAGGAGCAGTATTATAGTAGTTATATTCTTGTACATAGGAGGTAGTATTATAGCAGTCATATTCTTACATATAGAGATATATTTTCTTATTGTTCTCATTATCTGGAGTGTTTTTACTTCCCTCATGAATCTCCCCATCACGTTTCACAGTATTGTACGTTACTGACAGGTAGAACAACTCCTTTAAGAAATCCTCATTGTGAAGTTATCGGCCGCACATGGACAGCCTTATGATAGTAACGCTGGCAGACATGCTAATATTGTGATTATACTTATCTTGCTGAAAGGTAGACAGCGCAGAATTGAAACCGGAGACATAAATCTTGACACCGCGGTTTGGTGGACGTCAGTCACGTCACTTCCATCGTTTATGGAGAAGCATTTACTGTGTAAATCAAAGGAAAACTTTCTAAAATCTAGAACTTTCGGCATTCTTTGTTTTCCAACCTGCGCTGATGTTGAGTGACATATTTATGCTACTGTCACATCCAAAGCTGCATTGACTATTGTTGGTTCTCTGTTAGGAGTAGTAAAGCATTGGAGGAGATGATAGAGATATATCGGTAACACACAATTATACTGTTAGCGAGGGGCTGTGATATATTTACAGTTGATTTCCGTGGGTAACCAACAGACAATGATGGCGCTCAAGTTTTTGGATCTGGGTGTGACTTTGTTTCCACTTGTATCTGAGCATCTTGTAATATTTTGTAACATTTTACTTGCATTGTTTTTATCTATTTGTTACAAATATCTATTCATATAGAATCCTTCTCTGTTCTTTGTCTCACACACAGAAGTCTATGGAGAGGTGCAGGGGGGGGGGAAGATGTTTATTGGTTTATTGCCTCATTCTCTGCAGTGATAGAGTCTGATCTTGAAGATAAAGCAGTGTCAGGAGAGCGTTGTCGCTTACAGAGTAGCAGAGTGTAGCAAGTGTAACAAATTGTAACTCCCTCGCCCCTCTCCATAGACTTCTGTGTAATTAGTAACTCCTCCTAATAACTGGAGAAGGAAACAGATCTCCTTAATCAGAAACAAAACAAAGTTTCTTATATTGACCTGTCATTTATGAAACACCTGAAACAATTGCTGCAAAAGCTGAAATGCTTCATGTGAATCCAGTCTTAGGGCGCTGATTTTATAGCTGATTTTGCCCTCAAATAAGTAACGGATTCCTCTTCTTGTTCGGTCATGGTGCAGATTCTAAGACAGGTTCAGTCCTTGCCTTGAGACTCTTTGCTAATTATCTGCAGCGCAACACGTGGACCAGAAAACGGAGACAGATCTGAGCCAACTCCACTTCTTTATTTTCCATGGTATGAACAAGCCCTCATAGAACCTTCCAGATATAGATAGATATTGTGTTATACTCGGTGCAGGGTCTGAGGAGGTGAGAACTCAATAGTTCTACCTTTGGGGTCACATCTGCCCCCCAAGACCGCGCACGAGCTATAACATTATGGATCCATTTCGATTGGAGCGTTCCAAAACTTTCTCAGTCCTTAAGGGGTTAAGAGATGAAACCATTGTCTGAAGACGTTCCGGTTTATTATGATTAATAATTAGAGTGTAAAACTAAAAGGAGCATAAAGTGGCGGTGATATACGAGGGACGAGGCGCTGGTGTCACGGAGGCTGTTACCGGGGGCCCACCTGGAGCGCCGCAACAGTGATTATGGGGCATTTAAAAGAACAGATGTTTCTGTAACCGTCGCTTTATTCTTTGTGATAAATCAGGAGGGAACAAGCCAAATCCTCTCCAAGTCTTCAGATCCATGAAAAAAAAATCTTTAAAGTGCAAAAACCCACTAAAAATAAAAGCCTTATAAGATCTTTGATCTGACTCTAGTAAAGCTGGATGCTCAGCATTATTACAATCCTATCCTGTTCTCTGCACCTTGCTGCCTTTCAGGATCCGAGAAAAGCTTGGGTTCTATAACCCGTCCTAGGTTTTCCCTAACATAGGGAACCTAGGCAAAATAAAAGTAGAAAGCCCCCCCTTTAAGAGACTGGAAAAACTGCCCCCTCTTCCAGATACAGCGCCATATATTACCTAGTGGCTGTGTTGGGTATTGCAGGTTAGTCCGTTCACTTAGCTGCAGTACCAGTCGCAGCCACTATAAAATGATTGGCGCTGTGCCTTCTAGACAATGTTAAACACCTACATAAATCAGAATTGTGGGGCAGAGTTATTAAAGGGGTTGTTAAGGACCTTTTAGGATGTCATCAATTGAGGTCAGTGGTGGTCCGAAATGCAGGACACCAATATAGCAGCTGTATGAAGCGGCAGTGGTGTTCCCAGTCCCATGGCCTGATTGCAGCTCAGTCCCATTGAAATGAATTGGCCGAGCTGCAGTACCAGACACAGCCACTGTACAGCGCTGTGGTTTGGAAGTAGTGAATGTTGTAACTACTTCAAACATCTGATAATCTGGTGCGAACCCCCTGCCGATCTCTAAATGATGACCCAACGATTTAGCCTGGACCACCCCTTTATTCTAAAGCCCCACATAGCAAAGAGCGACAAAAAACTGCTGCAGAAAAATAAAACTGTCATGTAAATGCAAGATTTTTTTCCTTTTATACAAAGTGTACACACGTCTATTTCTTCACCATTGTAACATTTTATTGGTTCCTTTTTGTATGTATTCTTTACTCTTCTCACCTTTGGGCATAGTAATCCGATTTTGCAACCGTGAAGCGCGAATTTTACCAGCTGTATAAATGAAATTTTTTAAAAAAAATAAAACAAGCCCCTTAAACCGTCTCTATAAATCTGAAGATATTGTTTAGTTGGTTGGGGGTGGGGGTTTTTCTGAAATGTATTCATTGTGTATTTCCTTTATCGTGTTGTTTTCTCCATCTTTACTCTAAAAAGTAAGAATTCTATTTCCTCCCAATATTCGGAAAAAAACTACCATAAAATGCGAAGTGTCCTGGCGGCGGTTATCTCGGCCGCTCTGTATTCTCATCTTTCTTGGTGCCTATTGTCAGCCGTTGATTTCATGGTCCTGTTCCTGCTCTGAATTTATAACGTGCTGCAGAAATCCCCCCCAAGGGTACAAGGAATTCTAATGACACGCGGGTCACACACAGCCTCATAAAACAGAAAATGACCAAGGTTCTGCGATCTCCATAACCTGTCATTTCAACAGAGAAAATACTGGGCTCTCGAGTATTATTCCGAGATTGTTTTATGCACTGAGGATATTTTCAAGAACACTGCAAAGACATTCCCGAAACACTTCAGCGAGGAGCGAGGCCGTGATGTATGGCGGCTCCAAATAATAATAATACCATTTGTTTGCTATATAATAGTAATATTATTATTGTTATTATTAATAACTCCTATACCTTGAAGTAAAAGGATGGACTACTAGGTCTATGCACCGACATGATCCATGAAACAGGTGTGGCTCTGATACATAGGAAGATTCCCATCCCTACCTGATACATAATAACATTCCTATTCTAACCTGATACATAGTAACATTCCCATTCTATTCTGATACATAGTAACATTCCCATTCTAATCTGATACATAGTAACATTCCCATTCTATTCTGATACATAGTAACATTCCCATTCTATTCTGATACATAGTAACATTCCCATCCGAACCTGATACATAGTAACATTCCTATTCTAATCTGATACATAGTAACATTCTCATCCCAACCTGATACATAATAACAATCCTATTCTGACATTATACATAGTAACATTCCCATTCTATTCTGATACATAGTAACATTCCCATCTCAACCTGATACATAATAACAATCCTATTCTGACTTGATACATAGTAACATTCCCATTCTAATATGATACATAGTAACATTCCCATCCCAAACTGATACATAGTAACTTTCCCATTCTTTTTTTTTTTTTAAATGTAGATTGTGAGCCCCACATAGAGGTCACAATGTACATTTTTTCCTATCAGTATGTCTTTGGAATATGGGATGGAAATCCACGCAAACACAGGGAGAACATACAAACTCCTTGCAGATAGTTTTTCTGCCCTTGGTGGGATTTGAACACCAGGACTCCAGAGCTGCAAGGCTGCAGTGCTAACCACTGAGCCACCGTGTGGCCCCTCAGTAACTTTTCCATTCTAATCTGATACATAGTAACAATCCTATTCTAATATGATACATAGTAACAATCCTATTCTAACCTGATACATAGTAACATTCCCATCCCAACCTGATACATAGTAACATTCTCATCCCAACCTGATACATAGTGACATTCCTATTCTGACCTGATACATAGTAACATTCCCATTCTAATGTGATACATAGTAACATTCCCATTCTAATGTGATACATAGTAACATTCCTATTCTAATCTGATACATAGTAACATTCCCATCCCAACCTGATACAAAGTAATATTCCCATTCTAATCTGATACATAGCATATACCAACACATCAGTTAGGGTTGCGCTCTCAGGTCAAGAAGATGGACAGATGGTGAACTTAATAGACATTTTATTGAACAAAACAAACTGATACATAGTAACATTCCCATTCTATCCTGATACATAGTAACATTCCCATTCTATCCTGATACATAGTAACATTCCCATTCTATCCTGATACATAGTAACATTCCCATTCTATCCTGATACATAGTAACATTCCCATTCTATCCTGATACATAGTAACATTCCCATTCTATCCTGATACATAGTAACATTCCCATTCTATCCTGATACATAGTAACATTCCCATTCTATCCTGATACATAGTAACATTCCCATTCTATGCAGATACATAGTAACATTCCCAACCTGATACATAGTAACATTCCCATTCTATCCTGATACATAGTAACATTCCCAACCTGATACATAGTAACATTCCCATTCTATTCTGATACATAGTAACATTCCTTTTCTAACCTGGTAGTTAACCCCTTCAGTGCCACAATCATACCTGATCAGAGCACTAGACCCCTCTTGTTCCAGTGGTTGGTGGGCTTTGGTTTTTGTCTCTTGTTCCTGGGCCTGTTTTGGTAAATCTCTATACTATCAGTGGTATGATGTAACCGGCATCAGTGCGCGCTTCTATATACAGACATAATATACTTCATACTGTTGTACTGTATGCTAAAACTCAGTCTGTTAAAGGGAAAATTCTAAAATGGATAATAAACAGATTGTACTGTATGTGAAATAAAAATCTAGAATGAGAAATATTAAAGTATTTTAGAAAATGATAATCTATCTGTATGTAATATGATCAATAATTGGAAATGGAAATGTGTCTCTATAAGGCGGCGCAATCCTTCCTGACTTTTATTTGAAAAAATGCAACAAATCGTCTCATCTAAAGAAGGATAAACAGGTAACTAATAAACTGGGTTTGTTTACAAATTTTCCCAAAAATTTCTGAACTTACAATTTTTGGCATTTGCTAAGCATGAATCCTGGGAATTGGAGGTCGCCGGCCGCCATTTTGCTGTCAGTTATAGGGTGACAATAGAGGGGTGTAACAATAAAAATAAACTCCCTCCCCTTTGCTGGGCTCCGCTGTCACTCCTCCAGTCTTCTATCCTCTTCCAGGACCATCTTATTCACCTTCTAGGCCCCACACAGGACTGGGGAACAAAGAAAATGGTGGCTGGCCCTGGAAGAGGAGAAGAAAGCCATGGCAGAGCCCAGGAATGGTGAGACCTTCCCTGCCCTCCAGTTATTATATTGTGGGACCTGAAGAGACTTTTCCCAGCACGTCCATTTTGGACAGTTATATGGACAACCTTGCCCTCGCCCATAGTCAACAGTTCACCAACATAGGGAGAAGAAATCTTATACAGTCCTAAGAATAAACCCATTGTGCAATCTTATCCTAAATCCCTCCTAAGCCGAGTGCTCGGGATGTTTTTGTACGTTTTTCCTTTGTACACGGTCTTGATCCTTCATGGCTCCTGATTATCTAAGCAGGTTTCTTCATGGCTGAGGTTCCCGATGGGCTGCAGAAGCCTTAGGTGATCAGTGTTCACGGATGTTTTTATCTCTTAATCTGGCGGCTGCTTACATTACACCACGTCTTATTTCATTCTAACCCCAGGGAAAGATGTCATTGGCACTTTTTGTTGATAACGTAATTTTCCTAAGCGACTTGTTCAAGGTCATGCAAGGCTCGTCTTCGATACAAACTTCGCCGGTCATTGAGCTGTGCCATACTTAGCAACATCGGAAATAGGTTTTTACATTTTAGCGGTACAACAGGGATTGTGTTTTTCAATTATATCTGCATAGTGGTACGATATATCTTGAGAAATTTCCCAGGATGCCGGGCAGATAGCGGCAGCCGCTGAACTAATGCTTTCTACCTTCCAAATAACACAAAAATATCGCGCATAATATTTAGTCAGCTGCCTCGAGCCAGGAACTCCATGAGGACTAGATGTCAGTAATATTACCGGGCCATTCCTAGAATCCAGCCTCAGTGGGACTAGTGAGGGGCGAACCCCGCGAGAATTGTTTTGTGAATATTTGCCAGGAAGATTCTCGGCACTCTCCAGTATTCTGGTCTGTTTCCCCTAAATCCTCGGTGTCTATTAGCTTCTCGCTGACATCAGCAGCCCCAGGTCACTAATCCTCAGCGTCACGACATCAACACCCCAAATTGATCTGTGAGGCTCTATCACGGGCCGGAGTGGTGACACAGAACCCCTATATACAGTATAACAGACATATGGACTATCTCAGATTATAGAAAACAGCTACTCTGTTCAGACTGAGACAAGGTCAGCAGAGTCATCTCATTATCATTAGGGAGTGGGTTCAGCAGAGTCATCTCATCATCATCATAAGAGGACAAGGTTAGCAGAGTCATCTCATTATCATTAGGGAGTGGGTTCAGCAGAGTCATCTCATCATCATCATAAGAGGACAAGGTTAGCAGAGTCATCTCATTATCATTAGGGAGTGGGTTCAGCAGAGTCATCTCATCATCACTAGAGGACAAGGTCAGCAGAGTCATCTCATCATCACTAGAGGACAAGGTCAGCAGAGTCTTCTTATCATCATAAGAGGACAAGGTCAGCAGAGTTTTCTTATCATGATAAGAGAACAAGGTTAGCAGAGTCATCTCATTAACAGTAGAGGGAGGGGGTTCAGCAGAGTCATCTCATCATCATAAGAGGACAAAGTTAGCAGAGTCATCTCATTATCATTAGGGAGCGGGTTCAGCAGAGTCATCTCATTATTAGTAGAGGAGGTCAACAGAGTCATCTCATCATCATAAGAGGACAAGGTCAGCAGAGTCATCTCATCATCATAAGAGGACAAGGTTAGCAGAGTCATCTCATCATCATAAGAGGACAAGGTCAGCAGAGTCTTCTTATCATGATAAGAGAACAAGGTTAGCAGAGTCATCTCATTAACAGTAGAGGGAGGGGGTTCAGCAGAGTCATCTCATCATCATAAGAGGACAAAGTTAGCAGAGTCATCTCATTATCATTAGGGAGCGGGTTCAGCAGAGTCGTCTCCTTATTAGTAGAGGAGGTCAACAGAGTCATCTCATCATCATAAAAGGGCAATGTCAGCAGAGTCTTCTTATCATCATAAGAGGACAAGGTCAGCAGAGTCATCTCATCATAAGAAGAAGACAAGGTCAGCAGAGTCTTCTTATCATCATAAGAGGACAAGGTCAGCAGAGTCATCTCATCATCATAAGAGGACAAGGTCAGCAGAGTCATCTCATTATCATTAGGGAGCAGATTCAGCAGAGTCATCTCATTATTAGTAGAGGATAAGGTCAGCAGAGTCATCTCATCATCATAAGAGGACAAGGTCAACAGAGTCATCTTATCATCATAAGAGGACAAGGACAGCAGAGTCATCTCATTATCATTAGGGAGCAGGTTCAGCAGAGTCATCTCATTATCAGTAGAGGGAGGGCACTTAGAAGACTTCTCTGCTTTGGATAATGCCTACTTATTAGGAGTTTCCCTTGACAATAAATTGATCACAAGATGCCCTCTCCTGGTCGGTAATCAGATGAAGGTCTGAGTATTATTATTATTATTATTATTATTATTATTATTATTATTATTATTATTATTATTATCGTTATTATTATTATTATTATTATTATTATTATTATTATTATTATTATTATTATTATATAGGGTCATATTCAGACTCTTCAGACATTGTTGTGCTCTTTCAGCCTTCCTTGTACTTTAAGGCTCCACATCTCGGAGCACAGACTGAAATCTACCATTGCTTGACGTGTATGCTTTGCAGCCTGTGATGATACATGACTGCCGCTGACCCCGGACACTGACTTACAGGGCACACGGAGGGGGCATTATATATTGCAGACTTGGCTACACCAGATGTGGTGGTAACCGATCCGCACCTCCATGTCTGACGCATTGCACTGATAGGATATGGATTATTATGTATTGATAGTCCTAATATTGATTGTTGCAGTCAAGATATTATATCTATACATTGTCCATCCCCTCCCCCGCTCTAATGTTTTACAATTTATAGATTAATAGTATTACAAATTTGTTCCCCTCCCCCTCTTGTACTCAGAAACATTAGATTATATTGGTTACTGTGAGCTATATAGCGGAAGGGAGCCGTGTCCAACAGCAGCACAGAGTATTTAAGCAGACGATTGTAATTATTTTGTGGAAGGACATAGTGAGAGTTACATAGTGACATAGGGTCCCCAGCAGCACAGAGTATTTCAGGAAAGGAGTGTGCTGACTTTTTGGGGAAGAGCTATATAATGGAAGGAACAGGGTCCTACAGAAGCACAGAGGATTACAGGAGAGTACAGTGCTGACTGTGACTGTCAGATTGGATACAGATGTGAATTTGGATACAGATTGGATACAGATGTGAGGTTGGATACAGATTTAATACAGATGAGGTTGGATAAAGATTGGATACAGATGCATGGTTGGATACAAGTATGAGGTTGGATACAGATTGGATGCAGATGTAAGGTTGGATACAGATTGGATACAGATGCGTGGTTGGATACAGATTGGATACAGATGGGAGGTTGGATACAGATTGTATAGAGATGTGAGATTAGATATCGATTGGATACAGATTGGATACAGATGTGAGGTTGGATACAGATTGGATACAGATGCATGGTTGGAAACAGATTGGATACAGATGTGAGGTTGGATACAGATTGGATACAGATGTGAGGTTGGATACAGATTGTATAGAGATGTGAGATTAGATATCGATTGGATACAGATTGGATACAGGTGTGAGGTTGGATACTGATTGGATACAGATGCATGGTTAGATACAGATTGGATACAGACATGAGTTTGGATACAGATTGGATACAGACGTGAGGTTGGATACAGATTGGATACAGATGTGTGGTTGGATACAGATTGGATACAGATGTGAGGTTGGATACAGATTGGATACAGATGTGAGGTTGGCTACAGATTGGCTACAGATGTGAGGTTGGATACAGATTGGATACAGATGTGAGGTTGGCTACAGATTGGATACAGATGTGAGGTTGGATACAGATTGGATACAGATGCATGGTTGGATACACATTGCACCTGATGCAGCAGGGCTGAGCAGTAACTTGTAGATTCGGGTAAATTGCTGCAGACGGAGAGTTATGTCATCTCCACTTCCATGTGAAACAAACATCAAACATCCAATTTTGTCTTCATCAGTCCTTCTCCGTCTCCGAAGTCTGGAAGAATCCTCCAGTAATGCTCAGCGCTGTATTGAGTGTAATGATAAATGTCAGGTGAGCCGGAGCCGTAGTGGAGCTGTCAGGCAGGTAACCGTGACTGGAGCCGAGCGCCTGCACATTGTCTCATCCTCATCAATGTCGCCGTCAGCCCTGGCATCTTACACCCAGCCGCCTCTGGTCCTTTACTACCATCCCTGGCACCGGCCTAGAGACAATTGTCAGTGTGAGAGCTCGCGCCATGCCTGGCGGCTCCAGCAGTCACATCCCGCGCTGTACAACCTGGCCTAATGGAGGGGCACAGGCCTAAAGGCGCGGCGGTGGTTAATATCTGGCCGGTGTGGTCAGCGACGCTTCTCAGCCAGCGGCCCTCAGGGTGTATTCACATGGTCCTGGGTGTAAAGGAAATATAGTCTACATCTTGGAAAGAGATTGGCATTACTGAAAGTTTATCTGGAACAATTCCCGGAGCTGGCAGACGTTCAGATCCAGGGCATTTATTTCAAAAACAAAAGTGTTATGCTGCATTATGACAAGTGCGGGCTCAGGATGGCGATGAATAACCTGTCAGCAAGTTCTGCGCCCGCCGAGGCTTTTGTTATGTTATTTAGCTCTGTCAGACCCAGATATAAAGTATGTTATAACCCACAGTCACTAAGAGCCCCTCCATCATACCCCGACCTTACAGGACTACAACCCCCAGCATGGAAAGTGTCACATCACAAAGTCAGATATTCACCTCTCATACATTACATTACTTATCCTGTATTATACTCCAGAGCTGCGCTCACTATTCTGCTGGTGTAGTCACTGTGTACATACATTACATTACTTATCCTGTATTATACCCCAGAGCTGCGCTCACTATTCTGCTGGTACAGTCACTGTGTACATACATTACATTACTTATCCTGTATTATACTCCAGAGCTGCGCTCACTATTCTGCTGGTACAGTCACTGTGTACATACATTACATTACTTATCCTGTATTATACTCCAGAGCTGCGCTCACTATTCTGCTGGTGCAGTCACTGTGTACATACATTACATTACTTATCCAGTATTATACTCCAGAGCTGCGCTCACTATTCTGCTGGTACAGTCACTGTGTACATACATTACATTACTTATCCTGTATTATACTCCAGAGCTGCGCTCACTATTCTGCTGGTGCAGTCACTGTGTACATACATTACATTACTTATCCAGTATTATACTCCAGAGCTGCGCTTACTATTCTGCTGGTGCAGTCACTGTGTACATACATTACATTACTTATCCTGTATTATACTCCAGAGCTGCGCTCACTATTCTGCTGGTGCAGTCACTGTGTACATACATTGCATTACTTATCCTGTATTATACTCCACAGCTGCACTCACTATTCTGCTGGTACAGTCACTGTGTACATACATTACATTACTTATCCTGTATTATACTCCAGAGCTGCGCTCACTATTCTGCTGGTCCCTGTCTGTGTTCTGCTGACTGGTCCCATTCTGAGTAGAGCTGTGGTCCGGCTGGTGCACACACCCCTCCCCCTCATTCCATTGTAAAGGGAGCACCAGGGAGATCTGAGCTCTGTACTTTGGCCATCTCCGACACTCCCATGAGAATGATGGTGGTCGTCCGATCTCTGCTTTATTTTAGACCTGGGGACTACACTCCTCGTTCTCCTGATTGTTCAGGGTCTAGGAAGTCAGAAAGGGGACAGCTTTTTAAGGTAGAAACAATCATTTTAGGAAAGATTGGAGTCTTTTAGCAAATTCACACTAATATAACGTTGGTTACATCTGTATACTTCAGGTCTAGGTGAGTATAATACAAGACAATATGGGGACTTCCCTGTCTTCTCCTCTGATCCTGGAGATCTAGCCATGTCCAGTCTTTATGATCCAACATTTCATTTTACAGTATACGTTCTGTACGGTCCCAGGATTGTGGCCAGTAGTTCTTGAGGACCATGACAGTATGAGCAGAGGTGGCCACTGCAGATATGGAGCAGACAGAAGGACATAGAGAAGGTCGTAGAGAAGGTCATAGAGAAGGTCGCAGAGAAGGTCGTAGAGAAGGTCATAGAGAAGGTCGCAGAGAAGGTCGTAGAGAAGGTCATAGAGAAGGTCGCAGAGAAGGTTGTAGAGAAGGACATGGACATCAGATGATACAATAGATACAGACCACTTGGACTAGCCATGACATTGGCCTGGAGGTCGTGTATTGTTATCTGTCCCTTTTACATCATTGCCACCCGTCCATTAGGATGCATTAGGCAATGTCCGCCGGCTGAGTAGACATCGTCCCTTGTATCTAGGAATAGATCATTGTCTTCATAACTTGGCACATGTTGCGAGGCTCCGGCTGCTCATCATGTTAGGCTCGGAGGCGATCAATGAGCGAATTCATTATATTGAATATTTTTGTGATCTGTGCATTAACTAATCCAATGACATTACGTCCAGTCCGTGCGCTCGTCTTTCTGCCTCTGCTTCCATTCTCATGCTGGTAACTCTTTTGGGCAGAGCAGAAAACAATTGTGGTGGGACATCAAAAATTTACATTTAAAGGGTCTTCCCAGTTATCTTACTTTTTGGGAGTCCAGGGGCGTCCTGACCATTCTGGAAGTCCAGTAGTAGAGTGAGTGAAGTGGTGGACACATGAAAACATCTAGTGTAGCCTATGGGAGCTCCAAAAACAGCAACCCAAGACCAGGTCATCATTCACCCTACATGTGATCGGCAGGGACCTTGCAGATCAGCTGGTGGAAGAGAACACAGTGCTGTTACCTCTCCACCCAATACCAAGCACAGTGCCATACATATCATAGTGGCTGTTCTTGGTATTGCAGCTCAGCCTCATTCACTTGAATTGGACCTGCTGTTGACCGATGAACGTGACATCATCGACACAAAGTATAGATCAGCTGGAATCCTGATTGTTAGACCCCTACCACCCACAGATGTTGACCTAACCTAAGGATAACTTGTTACTACCTAGTGAACTGCATCCGACACTTCCTCGGGGTCGTCTTTAGTTCTCTTACAACTTCCTGGGGGACGTCACAAGTCTTGGGTGACTGGTGGAGCCTGTACAGTGTCATGGTGTTGATGTGTCGGTAGGGTTGAGTGATCGGGATCGAGGTCGGAGGTTATCTCAAGATCTACTCATCCCGTCAACTTGCTGGTGGTTTTTAGGGAATAAAAATGTAATTTCAGTGAAAAAAATAAGTGAAAAAATAAAACTAGTGAGTAAAGATTTATTACTGGGAGGCGCGGACTGACATAGTATCACTATAGAGCCCTTGTTAATTACAGCAAAGCTTCACTTTACAGCTTCTGCCAATATACACGGAACATTAAAACTGACACATCCTTCAAGATGATATACAGTATATACCTGTGTGTATAAATACGCTGTCTGTATATAGAAGAGCTGATCTGGGGTTTTATTATCATTCATTATACATTCTGTACTCCGCATCCCGGTGACAACACAAAGCTGATATCTGCCATAAATAAACAGACGGGGTTCCCCGAGTCATCCAGTGACTGGTATATGGACCTCTCCAGCTGCCCCATTTATGATAGATCGTTCTATAAACTTTATCTCCAGGCATAAATTATATCAAGTATTATACTGTGTGATGTCATGGAAACTAATAGCCAGGATCTCTATACGTGTTACCGAAAGGGGAGATTATAGGGCAGCCCACCGTATAGACAACTGCAATGAAGTGATGGAAAGGGGTAAGAAAGAAGAATTTACCCCTCCATCTCTTAAGGGGAATGGAAATAATCAACCAAAGAGCTGGAGTCAGGGACAGAGGAGAGCTGAAGTCAGGGACAGAGGAGAGCTGGGGTCAGGGACAGAGGAGAGCTGGGGTCAGGGACAGAGGAGAGCTGGGGTCAGGGACAGAGGAGAGCTGGGGTCAGGGACAGAGGAGAGCTGAAGTCAGGGACAGAGGAGAACTGGGGCCAGTGACAAAGGAGAGCTGGGGTCAGGGACAGAGGAGAGCTGAAGTCAGGGACAGAGGAGAGCTGGGGCCAGTGACAGAGGAGAGCTGGGGTCAGGGACAGAGGAGAGCTGGGGTCAGGGACAGAGGAGAGCTGAAGTCAGGGACAGAGGAGAGCTGAAGTCAGGGACAGAGGAGAGCTGGGGCCAGTGACAGAGGAGAGCTGGGGTCAGGGACAGAGGAGAGCTGAAGTCAGGGACAGAGGAGAGCTGAAGTCAGGGACAGAGGAGAGCTGGGGTCAGGGACAGAGGAGAGCTGAAGTCAGGGACAGAGGAGAGCTGGGGCCAGTGACAGAGGAGAGCTGGGGCCAGTGACAGAGGAGAGCTGGGGTCAGGGACAGAGGAGAGCTGAAGTCAGGGACAGAGGAGAGCTGGGGCCAGTGACAGAGGAGAGCTGGGGTCAGGGACAGAGGAGAGCTGGGGCCAGTGACAGAGGAGAGCTGGGGCCAGGGACAGAGGAGAGCTGGGGTCAGGGACAGAGGAGAGCTGGGGTCAGGGACAGAGGAGAGCTGGGGTCAGGGACAGAGGAGAGCTGAAGTCAGGGACAGAGGGGAGCTGGGGTCAGGGACAGAGGAGAGCTGGGGTCAGGGACAGAGGAGAGCTGGGGTCAGGGACAGAGGAGAGCTGGGGCCAGTGACAGAGGAGAGCTGGGGTTGGGGGACAGAGGAGAGCTGGGGTTGGGGGACAGAGGAGAGCTGGGGTTGGGGGACAGAAGAGAGCTGGGGTCAGGGACATACTAGAGCTGGGGCCAGGGACAGAGGAGAGCTGGGGTCAGGGACAGAGGAGAGCTGGGGTCAGGGACAGAGGAGAGCTGGGGCCAGTGACAGAGGAGAGCTGGGGTTGGGGACAGAGGAGAGCTGGGGTTGGGGGACAGAGGAGAGCTGGGGTCAGGGACAGAGGAGAGCTGGGGTCAGGGACAGAGGAGAGCTGGGGCCAGTGACAGAGGAGAGCTGGGGTTGGGGACAGAGGAGAGCTGTGGTTGGGGGACAGAGGAGAGCTGGGGTCAGGGACAGAGGAGAGCTGGGGTCAGGGACAGAGGAGAGCTGGGGCCAGTGACAGAGGAGAGCTGGGGTTGGGGACAGAGGAGAGCTGGGGTTGGGGGACAGAGGAGAGCTGGGGTTGGGGGACAGAAGAGAGCTGGGGTCAGGGACATACTAGAGCTGGGGTCTGGGAAAGAGGAGACCTGGGGTCAGGGACAGAGGAGAGCTGGGGTCGGGGACAGAGGAGAGCTGGGGTTGGGGACAGAGGAGAGCTGGGGTTGGGGACAGAGGAGAGCTGAGGTTGGGGGACAGAGGAGAGCTGGGGTCAGGGACATACTAGAGCTGGGACCTGGGAAAGAGAAGACCTGGGGTCAGGGACAGAGGAGAGCTGGGGTCGGGGACAGAGGAGAGCTGAGGTCAGAGACAGAGCAGAGCTGGGGTCAGGGGACAGAGAGCGAGCTGGGACTGGGGACAAAGGAGAGCTGGGGTCAGGAACAGAGGAAAGCTGGGCTCGGGAACATCAGAGAGCTTAGATCTGGGACAGAGGAGAGCTGGGTTCAGGGACAGAGGAGAGCTTAGGTCAGCAACAGAAGAGAGCTGAGGTCAGGGACATCAAAGAGCGTGGTCAGGGACATAGAAGAACTGGGGTCTGGGACAGAGGAGAGCTGCGGTTGGGGACAGAGGAGAGCTGAGGTCAGGGACAGAGGAGAGCTGGGGTCAGGGACATCAGGGATCTTGGGTCTGGGAAAGAAGAGAGTTGGGGTCAGGGACAGAGGAGGGCTGGAGTTAGGGACATAGGAGAGCTAGGGTCAGGGACAGAGGAAAGCTAGGGTCAGGGACAAAGGAGAGCTGGGTTCAAGGACAGAGGAGACCTGGAGTGGTCTGGGATATAAAATAGCCAGGGTAGGAGTGGTCTGATACATTGTATATGCTATATACTATGACTGGTACTATGATACTATATACTATGGCTGGTCTGGTACATAGGATAACTGGAGTATGAGTGGTCTGATACATAATATCTACTATATACTATGCCAGTGGAGGAGTGGTCTGGTATATAGTATAGCCTCATATGAGAGGTCTGGTGTATAGGATAGGCATGAAGGAGTGGCCCAGCAGCAGCTGAGGAAGAAGTGGTCAAATAGGCGTTACAATTGGGCAGAGCTTGAGAAGGAGTAGTCTATTACACAGAAGAGCTTGAGAAGTAGAGGTCATATATGTAATAGTAGAGATAAAAACAGACTCTGACTCTGACTCTTATAGGTAAATGTGTGACCCAGGCACCAGCTGGATAAGAAATAACAAAGAAGTTGGAGGTCTAATACAGAACAGTTTAAGAAAGAACTGGACCCAGATAATAGTAAGATATACAAATGATTAACATGCAAGATTCCCAGTCCTCCGGTATATATGCAGGATTCCCAGTCCTCCGGTATATATGCAGGATTCCCAGTCCTCCGGTATATATGCAGGATTCCCAGTCCTCTAGTATATATGCAGGATTATGAGTCCTCCAGTATATATGCAGGATTCTGAGTCCTCCAGTATATATGCAGGATTCCCAGTCCTCCGGTATATATGCAGGATTCCCAGTCCTCCGGTATATATGCAGGATTCCCAGTCCTCCGGTATATATGCAGGATTCTGAGTCCTCCAGTATATATGCAGGATTCCCAGTCCTCCGGTATATATGCAGGATTCCCAGTCCTCCGGTATATGTGCAGGATTCCCAGTCCTCCGGTATATATGCAGGATTCCCAGTCCTCCAGTATATATGCAGGATTCCCAGTCCTCCGGAATATATGCAGGATTCCCAGTCCTCCGGAATATATGCAGGATTTCCAGTCCTCCAGGGTATATGCAGGATTCCCAGTCCTCCGGTATATATGCAGGATTCCCAGTCCTCCGGTATATATGTAGTATTCCCAGTCCTCCGGTATATATGCAGGATTCCCAGTCCTCCGGTATATATGCAGGATTTCCAGTCCTCCAGGGTATATGCAGGATTCCCAGTCCTCCGGTATATATGCAGGATTCCCAGTCCTCCAGTATATATGCAGGATTCCCAGTCCTCCGTTATATATGCAGGATTCCCAGTCCTCCAGGGTATATGCAGGATTCCCAGTCCTCCGGTATATATGCAGGATTCCCAGTCCTCCGGTATATATGCAGGATTCCCAGTCCTCCGTTATATATGCAGGATTCTCAGTCCTCCAGTATATATGCAGGATTATGAGTCCTCCGGTATATATGCAGGATTATGAGTCCTCCGGTATATATGCAGGATTATGAGTCCTCCAGTATATATGCAGGATTATGAGTCCTCCGGTATATATGTAGTATTCCCAGTCCTCCGGTATATATGCAGGATTCCCAGTCCTCCGGTATATATGCAGGATTCCCAGTCCTCCAGTATATATGCAGGATTCCCAGTCCTCCGGTATATATGCAGGATTCCCAGTCCTCCGGTATATATGTAGGATTCCCAGTCCTCCGGTATATATGCAGGCTTCCCAGTCCTCCAGTATATATGCAGGATTCCCAGTCCTCCAGTATATATGCAGGATTCCCAGTCCTCCAGTATATATGCAGGATTCCCAGTCCTCCAGTATATATGTAGGATTCCCAATCCTCCGGTATATATGCAGGATTCCCAGTCCTCCGGTATATATGCAGGATTCCCAGTCCTCCGGTATATATGCAGGATTCCCAGTCCTCCAGTATATATGCAGGATTCCCAGTCCTCTGGTATATATGCAGGATTCCCAGTCCTCTGGTATATATGCAGGATTCCCAGTCCTCTGGTATATATGCAGGATTCCCAGTCCTCTGGTATATATGCAGGATTCCCAGTCCTCTGGTATATATGCAGGATTCCCAGTCCTCTGGTATATATGCAGGATTCCCAGTCCTCTGGTATATATGCAGGATTCCCAGTCCTCCGGTATATATGCAGGATTCCCAGTCCTCTGGTATATATGCAGGATTCCCAGTCCTCCGGTATATATGCAGGATTCCCAGTCCTCCGGTATATATGCAGGATTCCCAGTCCTCTGGTATATATGCAGGATTTCCAGTCCTCCGGTATATATGCAGGATTCCCAGTCCTCCGGTATATATGCAGGATTCCCAGTCCTCCGGTATATATGCAGGATTCCCAGTCCTCCGGTATATATGCAGGATTCCCAGTCCTCCGGTATATATGCAGGATTCCCAGTCCTCCGGTATATATGCAGGATTCCCAGTCCTCCAGTATATATGCAGGATTCCCAGTCCTCTGGTATATATGCAGGCTTCCCAGTCCTCCTGTATATATGCAGGATTCCCAGTCCTCCGGTATATATGCAGGATTCCCAGTCCTCCGGTATATATGCAGGATTCCCAGTCCTCCGGTATATATGCAGGATTCCCAGTCCTCCGGTATATATGCAGGATTCCCAGTCCTCCGGTATATATGCAGGATTCCCAGTCCTCCGGTATATATGCAGGATTCCCAGTCCTCCAGTATATATGCAGGATTTCCAGTCCTCCGGTATATATGCAGGATTTCCAGTCCTCCGGTATATATGCAGGATTCCCAGTCCTCTGGTATATATGCAGGCTTCCCAGTCCTCCGGTATATATGCAGGATTCCCAGTCCTCCGGTATATATGCAGGATTCCCAGTCCTCCGGTATATATGCAGGATTCCCAGTCCTCCGGTATATATGCAGGATTCCCAGTCCTCCGGTATATATGCAGGATTCCCAGTCCTCCGGTATATATGCAGGATTCCCAGTCCTCCGGTATATATGCAGGATTCCCAGTCCTCCGGTATATATGCAGGATTCCCAGTCCTCCGGTATATATGCAGGATTCCCAGTCCTCCAGTATATATGCAGGATTCCCAGTCCTCCGGTATATATGCAGGATTCCCAGTCCTCCAGTATATATGCAGGATTCCCAGTCCTCTGGTATATATGCAGGCTTCCCAGTCCTCCAGTATATATGCAGGATTCCCAGTCCTCCAGTATATATGCAGGATTCCCAGTCCTCCGGTATATATGCAGGATTCCCAGTCCTCTGGTATATATGCAGGCTTCCCAGTCCTCCTGTATATATGCAGGATTCCCAGTCCTCCGGTATATATGCAGGATTCCCAGTCCTCCGGTATATATGCAGGATTCCCAGTCCTCCGGTATATATGCAGGATTCCCAGTCCTCCGGTATATATGCAGGATTTCCAGTCCTCCGGTATATATGCAGGATTTCCAGTCCTCCGGTATATATGCAGGATTCCCAGTCCTCCGGTATATATGCAGGATTCCCAGTCCTCCGGTATATATGTAGGATTCCCAGTCCTCCGGTATATATGCAGGATTTCCAGTCCTCCAGTATATATGCAGGATTCCCAGTCCTCCTGTATATATGCAGGCTTCCCAGTCCTCCTGTATATATGCAGGATTCCCAGTCCTCCGGTATATATGCAGGATTCCCAGTCCTCCAGTATATATGCAGGATTCCCAGTCCTCTGGTATATATGCAGGCTTCCCAGTCCTCCTGTATATATGCAGGACGGTGGATACGGGCCCTGACATTAATCCCATGATTATCTATTATCGTTCCGCCATGTTAATGTCTAATGGTTTAGAAACAAGACATTTGGCTCTCCATACACTATGGCCATGTATTGTGTACACATTGCACTGTATACATAGTATATAGCTTACACCCCCAGCCAGCAGACATATAACGTTTCCATTCCATCTGCTTCACAATATAGAATCATTCAACCGGAAACTCAATTTCTCCTTTCGCTTTGGTTCTGGATTGTGATCAATTGACCATCTCGATTCATTTCCATGTCCATTGGTGTCAGATTCTTTGTTGCATTGCAGGATATGGCTTTATAATTGTCATCTAAAGCTTTATTGTACATTTAATGTATAAGCGTCGGCCAGCTCTGCCCAAACAGCCCCAGTACGCTGGTCGCACCCCCCGCACCAAGTGTCCGCAGAAGATGCCGCCAATAAAGCGTTCTATTCATCTCTGCGGCGCTGCTCAAGTTTTGCAAATCTGCAAGAATGGTAAGATATTGTATCTGCTGCGGTCAGTGTCGCTCCTGCTGAGTTATGTACTTTATGTGACCCGGCGGAGGGAGCGCGTACCCATCTCACAAACATCGGTCTTGTATTTTGCGCCCGGTCAGCCGTTTTCCTGGTGAAATTAATTGAATAAACGAGCACCCAGCGAGGTTACGGCACCCAGGAAAGATTCCCTAATGGAGACGTAGAGTTCTGTGCTTAGGATCAAGTCATTTCAATCAATATCTTACAGCGTCAGGAAAGAACAACTTGTGCGACTTGTGTACACCATGTTATCAGTCTGCACAAGTGATAACAGCAAGCAATAGCTGGAGCAGATATACATAGCACATATACAGCAAGTTACTAAACAGTAGGGGGCGCCACGTATAACTCAGCATCTTTACTACCAGATAACATTAGGGGATGGGGTGCAGGAGAAATAGAAAAACTAGTAGATACAATGTATAACAGAATATACTCAGTATACAAATATATCACAGAGGCGGCAAGGATCTTTAGCAGACCCTCCAGCGCTTCTCAAGGGTGTACGCTGGAGGTTATACTGTCCTTAGGGTAAACCAACCTGAGCCTGATGGTGTTTGAGGTGCCCTTGATGGTGAGGAAACAATAACTCAAAATTTTACTTGTAGAAGAAGAGGTGAAACAGCAACAGTCATCTCTACAATGGAGGCGCAATGGATGGGGCGGGATGAGAATATTGGCTGGGTCAGGCGGGGTCTCCCTTGCAGGGCTTTCTTCCCCTCAATAAGTCTGCATTAACTTTCCTCTTGCGTACAAAGATATAATAAGAGTCTGACCTGAGGCTACACGGAGGATGACAGCTATGAGATCCTTATAACAATTACTTCTGGTGCACATCTGTAATATGGAGCAGGGATATATTCCATCTCATATCAGTGCTGGAGCTGACTGCAACTCATAGGATGAAGATGACCGTTCTTGAACCAGGGAGGATGTCCAGTCCTGAACCG
The DNA here is from genome assembly GCF_031893055.1 of Leptodactylus fuscus. NCBI lineage: Eukaryota > Metazoa > Chordata > Amphibia > Anura > Leptodactylidae > Leptodactylus > Leptodactylus fuscus. The sequence goes on from NC_134268.1 coordinate 9,101,774, forward strand.
GTTAAGATGTCCGGTCCTGAACCAAGGAACATCACCAATCCTGAACCAAGGAACATGACCGGTCCTGAACCAGGAAATATGGCCGGTCCTGAACCAGGTAAGATGGCCGGTCCTGAACCAGGGAATATGTTCGGTCCTGAACCAGGGAATATGTTCGGTCCTGAACCAGGGAATATGTCCGGTCCTGAACCAGGGAATATGTCAGGTCCTAAACCAGGGAATATGTTCGGTCCTGAACCAGGTAAGATGGCCGGTCCTGAACCAGGAAAGATGACCAGTCCTGAACCAAGGAGGTTCACCAGTTCTGAACCAAGAAACATGACCGGTCCTGAACCAGGGAATATGGCCGGTCCTGAACCTGCTTAGATGGCCGGTCCTGAACCAGCTATGATGTCTGGTCCTGAACCAGGGAATATGTCCGGTCCTGAACCAGCTACAATGTCTGGTCCTGAACCAGGGAATATGTCCGGTCCTGAACCAGCTACAATGCCTGGTCCTGAACCAGGGAATATGTCTTGTCCTGAAGCAGGTAAGATGACCAGTCCTGAACCAGCTACGATGTCCAGTCCTGAACCAGGGAATATGTCTGGTCCTGAACCAGGGAATATGTCCGATCCTGAACCAGGGAATATGTCCGGTCCTGAACCAGGGAATATGTTCAGTTCTGAACCAGGGAATATGGCCGGTCCTGAACCAGGGAATATGGCTGGTCCTGAACCAGCTACGATGTCTGGTCCTGAACCAGGGAATATGGCCGCTCCTGAACCAGGGAATACGGCCGGTCCTGAACCAGGTAAGATGGCCGGTCCATAAGTGGTAGAGGTAACCATGGTACACAAAGGCGCACAAAGTAAATTATACTCTCAGAGATTCAGAGGTTTCTATATTTGCAGCCTGAGTATCCAGCGTTTTTTAAGTATTATAATGGGATTCCCATCTCTACCTGGGACTTGTATTTGCTCCATTATTCGGAATCTCACCTGAGACAGAAGAGCAGATGTACTTATGTAAATGAGCAGGGATTCTGGTGTACTTAGCACCAAAACCAGGCATAAACCCGGGCTCTGACTCCGTCATGGTCTGGTCATGGTGGCAGCTGTGTCTTTCCCATGTTCTCATATACCTTGGGGAGGCGCAGAGATTAGATGGAAGCACTGGACTAAACTAGGGTGGATATCGACGCACCGGGTCCCAGCCTGGCCGTGATCTCCTGGCATTAACAGAATCAATAGGGCAATGTCTAGTGAAGGGTTTCTGGAGGTGGTGAGAGGTCCTTTGCAATGCAGGAGTGGCTTTTGCTCCTCACCCCCTCTCTCTCTAGTCCTATCATACTTTCCTTTGTGGTAAATATGGGGCTCCCGTTGCTTCAAGTCACTTTTCCTAGGGGAGTCTTTTAGGCTATGCAATACAGCGCTTAATGGAAAATAGAGGGTGGATTTACTGTGGATGCAGGACTTCACTGTCTGGAGATGGAGGTCGTATCTTCAGGAACAACTCAGATGAGTCTTTGAGTTTCCAGGGGCCAAAAGGTATGGGGCAACCTGTCATTGGTGGGGAGCACCTTCCAATAGTCAAGGGCAGCCCATCAATGGTGTAAGGCAGCGTTTGTATGGTGTGGGGTCGTCTGTCAACGATTCTGTCTGGACGTCATTCCAAATAATTCAGTCTTTATTTGCCTTCCCATCAGTATCACAGCAATGTCAGAGCAAAGCCGTAAAACCTGAGACAACAGCACAAAACACACTCAGAGACATTAGTCCACATGAACAGGACGACTGTGCGAATTATAAAGAATTAATGTAAATACACAAATTTTTGATACAATTCATATGAAAGCATTTTAATTCCCATGACAACCATAATATAATCATGAAGGCGGCAGGAGAAGGCTGTGGTGTGGTGAGGAGGAACGTATTTATGATAAAGATAAAATGAATGTAGTCCTGCATAAAAGTTATAGTAAATTATGGAAATAATTATCTACAAATAAAAGAATTATAAATAACAAAATGTACAACATTCCCAAAGTACATGAGACACTGAGCGCTCCATTGTATCTCCATCTAATGTATCATTCAATTATCCTCACCTGACTGTTACTATATACATTAAATGTGCTACAGAATATATTAACATTGTTTGGCAAATGTATGCAGAGAATCACAGGTCACTATAACCTAGAACGTTCCTTCATTTTATGTGAAATACATTGAAAGGACGAAAGAAGCAAATCAATTCTAACAAATATCTGAATTTATGCAAGAATATAACTAGTATAATACTGTTCCTATATACAAGAATATAACTACTATAATACTACTCCTATGTACAAGAATATAACTACTATAATACTGCTCCTATGTACAAGAATATAACTACTATAATACTGCTCCTATGTACAAGAATATAACTACTATAATACTACCTCCTATGTACAAGAATATAACTACTATAATACTGCTCCTATGTACAAGAATATAACTACTATAATACTGCTCCTATGTACAAGAATATAACTACTATAATACTGCTCCTATGTACAAGAATATAACTACTATAATACTACCTCCTATGTACAAGAATATAACTACTATAATACTACCTCCTATGTACAAGAATATAACTACTATAATACTGCTCCTATGTACAAGAATATAACTACTATAATACTGCTCCTATGTACAAGAATATAACTACTATAATACTGCTCCTATGTACAAGAATATAACTACTATAATACTGCTCCTATGTACAAGAATATAACTACTATAATACTACCTCCTATGTACAAGAATATAACTACTATAATACTGCTCCTATGTACAAGAATATAACTACTATAATACTACCTCCTATGTACAAGAATATAACTACTATAATACTACTCCTATGTACAAGAATATAACTACTATAATACTGCTCCTATGTACAAGAATATAACTACTATAATACTACTCCTATGTACAATAATATAACTACTATAATACTGCCCCTATGTACAAGAATATAACTACTATAATACTACTCCTATGTACAAGAATATAACTACTATAATACTACCTCCTATGTACAAGAATATAACTACTATAATACTACCTCCTATGTACAAGAATATAACTACTATACTACCTCCTATATACAAGAATATAACTACTATAATACTACTCCTATGTACAAGAATATAACTACTATAATACTACTGCTATGTACAAGAATATATCTACTATAATACTACATCCTATGTACAAGAATATAACTACTATAATACTACCTCCTATGTACAAGAATATAACTACTATAATACTGCTCCTATGTACAAGAATATAACTACTATAATACTGCTCCTATGTACAAGAATATAACTACTATAACATTACTCCTATGTACAAGACTATAACTACTATAATACTGCTCCTGTGTACAAGATTATAACTACTATAATACTACTCCTATGTACAGGAATATAACCACTATAATACTGCTCCTATGTACAAGAATATAACTACTATAATACTACTCCTATGTACAAGAATATAACTACTATAATACTGCTCCTATGTACAAGAATATATCTACTATAATACTACTCCTATGTACAAGAATATAACTACTATAATACTACCTGCTATGTACAAGAATATAACTACTATAATACTGCTCCTATGTACAAGAATATAACTACTATAATACTACCACCTATGTACAAGAATATAACTACTATAATACTACCGCCTATGTACAAGAATATAACTACTATAATACTGCTCCTATGTACAAGAATATAACTACTATAATACTACTCCTATGTACAAGAATATAACTACTATAATACTACCTCCTATGTACAAGAATATAACTACTATAATACTACCGCCTATGTACAAGAATATAACTACTATAATACTGCTCCTATGTACAGGAATATAACTACTATAATACTACCTCCTATGTACAAGAATATAACTACTATAATACTACCTCCTATGTACAAGAATATAACTACTATAATACTACCTCCTATGTACAAGAATATAACTACTATAATACTACTCCTATGTACAAGAATATAACTACTATAATACTACCTCCTATGTACAAGAATATAACTACTATAATACTACCTCCTATGTACAAGAATATAACTACTATAATACTACTGCTATGTACAATAATATAACTACTATAATACTACTCCTATGTACAAGAATATAACTACTATAATACTACCTCCTATGTACAAGAATATAACTACTATAATACTACTCCTATGTACAGGAATATAACTACTATAATACTACTCCTATGTACATATATATATATAACTACTATAATACCGCTCCTGTATATGCCAGTGCTGTGTGTCGCTGAGGACTCGTTCCGGTCATGGTCAGAATGTTCTCCCCATATTGATCCCTGTCTTTGCTGTCAGTCCCGCTTCCTCACTTCCCTTCTGATCTTTCTTCCTTATATTTTTAATTACACCCACTTGTATTTTCTTGCTGCACCCGAAGATCGAGAGAAGCTTTTTCCACTTCAAATGATCAATAAGGAATTTCATCCCATTATAATGAGTGTTCCTCCAAGTCGCCGGTGCTGAAAGCAGCGCGCCCCTCCCCCGCCATGTCTCTTTATTTAGACCTCAATTATTTATTAGTCCTACGATACACTAGTTAATATTTATATGTCTATAGTAGCTGCGGATTTCCTTAACAATACCACCAGTGATTATATTGCTTACTTACACATTATATCGACCGGCTCTCCAAGCTAAGACGTCTATTTGTGTTTAAGAATCCATATTGCATTAATATTCTGCAGGAAACTGGATGTAACCTGACAGCGCTGCATATACTGAATTATCTGCCAGTGACACTGACTTACAGTAAGGCTTAGATCTTATTGTCTCATTATGAGATGTATTTTACTGTTACCGTGATTTATCTACACTGCAGAGGGCGAAGCAGAGACCGTCCGAGTGATGTGAGACTGACAAATTAATATTGATATTTCTTTATTTGTAATCCCCGGAGTCTCACAGCAAGAAGCAGAAGTCAGGTGCGGATATTAGTTCATGTGTTACTGGGGGAGGTAAAACAAAATTCAGTTCTTTTGGCTTTACCATCCCATATTACTGAGGACGTCATATTACACTACACATTATATTACTTATTGTCTAATGATCCTGAGTTACATTCTGTATTCTACTCCAGAGCTGCGCTCACTATTCTGCTGGTACAGTCACTGTGTACATACATTACATTACTTATCCTGTATTATACCCCAGAGCTGCGCTCACTATTCTGCTGGTACAGTCACTGTGTACATACATTACATTACTTATCCTGTATTATACTCCAGAGCTGCGCTCACTATTCTGCTGGTGCAGTCACTGTGTACATACATTACATTACTTATCCTGTATTATACTCCAGAGCTGCGCTCACTATTCTGCTGGTGCAGTCACTGTGTACATACATTACATTACTTATCCTGTATTATACTCCAGAGCTGCGCTCACTATTCTGCTGGTACAGTCACTGTGTACATACATTACATTACTTATCCTGTATTATAATCCAGTGCTGCGCTCACTATTCTGCTGGTACAGTCACTGTGTACATACATTACATTACTTATCCTGTATTATACTCCAGAGCTGCGCTCACTATTCTGCTGGTGCAGTCACTGTGTACATACATTACATTACTTAGCCTGTATTATACTCCAGAGCTGCACTCACTATTCTACTGGTACAGTCACTGTGTACATACATTACATTACTTATCCTGTATTATACTCCAGAGCTGCGCTCACTATTCTGCTGGTACAGTCACTGTGTATATACATTACATTACTTATCCTGTATTATACTCCAGAGCTGCGCTCACTATTCTGCTGGTACAGTCACTGTGTACATACATTACATTACTTATCCTGTATTATACTCCAGAGCTGCGCTCACTATTCTGCTGGTACAGTCACTGTGTACATACATTACATTACTTATCCTGTATTATACTCCAGAGCTGCGCTCACTATTCTGCTGGTGCAGTCACTGTGTACATACATTACATTACTTATCCTGTATTATACTTCAGAGCTGCGCTCACTATTCTGCTGGTACAGTCACTGTGTACATACATTACTTATCCTGTATTATACTCCAGAGCTGCGCTCACTATTCTGCTGGTACAGTCACTGTGTCCATACATTACATTACTTATCCTGTATTATACTCCAGAGCTGCGCTCACTATTCTGCTGGTACAGTCACTGTGTACATACATTACATTACTTATCCTGTATTATACTCCAGAGCTGCGCTCACTATTCTGCTGGTACAGTCACTATGTACATACATTACATTACTTATCCTGTATTATACTCCAGAGCTTCGCTCACTATTCTGCTGGTGCAGTCACTGTACATACATTACATTACTTATCCTGTATTATACTCCAGAGCTGCGCTCACTATTCTGCTGGTACAGTCACTGTGTACATACATTACATTACTTATCCTGTATTATACTCCAGAGCTGCGCTCACTATTCTGCTGGTACAGTCACTGTGTACATACATTACATTACTTATCCTGTATTATACTCCAGAGCTGCGCTCACTATTCTGCTGGTACAGTCACTGTGTACATACATTACATTACTTATCCTGTATTATACTTCAGAGCTGCGCTCACTATTCTGCTGGTACAGTCACTGTGTACATACATTACTTATCCTGTATTATACTCCAGAGCTGCGCTCACTATTCTGCTGGTACAGTCACTGTGTATATACATTACATTACTTATCCTGTATTATACTCCAGAGCTGCGCTCACTATTCTGCTGGTACAGTCACTGTGTACATACATTACATTACTTATCCTGTATTATACTCCAGAGCTGCGCTCACTATTCTGCTGGTACAGTCACTGTGTACATACATTACATTACTTATCCTGTATTATACTCCAGATCTGCGCTCACTATTCTGCTGGTGCAGTCACTGTGTACATACATTACATTACTTATCCTGTATTATACTCCAGAGCTGCGCTCACTATACTGCTGGTACAGTCACTGTGTACATACATTACATTACTTATCCTGTATTATACTCCAGAGCTGCGCTCACTATACTGCTGGTACAGTCACTGTGTACATACATTACATTACTTATCCTGTATTATACTCCAGAGCTGCGCTCACTATTCTGCTGGTGCAGTCACTGTGTACATACATTACATTACTTATCCTGTATTATACTCCAGAGCTGCGCTCACTATTCTGCTGGTGCAGTCACTGTGTACATACATTACATTACTTATCCTGTATTATACTCCAGAGCTGCGCTCACTATTCTGCTGGTGCAGTCACTGTGTACATACATTACATTACTTATCCTGTATTATACTCCAGAGCTGCGCTCACTATTCTGCTGGTGCAGTCACTGTGTACATACATTACATTACTTATCCTGTATTATACTCCAGAGCTGCGCTCACTATTCTGCTGGTGCAGTCACTGTGTACATACATTACATTACTTATCCTGTATTATACTCCAGAGCTGCGCTCACTATTCTGCTGGTGCTGTCACTGTGTACATACATTACATTACTTATCCTGTATTATACTCCAGAGCTGCGCTCACTATTCTACTTGTGGGGTTTGCTATGAACAAGTGACGGTTTGAACCAAAATTTTCACTATTTCCCACCTTTCTTCATTTGACTACAATTCTAGTAAAGTCACACTCACTGGTTTCATCTCTGTAAAAATTTGGCAACCCGAGAAAAGTCACAATTTTTAGTGTAAAGTTGTGACATATAATTCTGGGTTGCTACAAACCTCTACATAAACGTGGACTTGCATCTTGTAACTGTTTCGGAATTGATACAAAGTCTATCAGGCTGTTGCAGAACTTTTCCAAATAGTTTTTTTTTTACTTCTTATTGGAACACCCCTTTAAGCACAGATGACATCTAGAGCGCCACCTTAGTATTTGGCACATAATGTCCCTCACCGGCCCCTCTGTCACTTCTTCCGTCTGGAAGTTCCTTGGAGAAATAAATTCACATTGATATCGCTTTGGTCCAATAACGCCGGTCCGCAGTGACATCAATGGGAATTCTTACCTCCCCCCCCCCCCCATTTCCAATAACTGAAGTGCGACCGATCCCCTTGGCGTTCCCACTCTGTAATATACGGTTAGATTACTACCCGCAGGTGTTGATGGCACTGAGGACCTTAGTATCTTCCATCTTAATGAAGCCAAGGAAGCGACTCGCCAGCCTCCTCATGTCTGACTACGGCGAGATGATTTGCGCTGTCAGATAAGATTTATTCTCTCTGCTTTACAAACTGCTATTTATGATGTATCTAAGCCCCCTAACTTTAGGCCTTTTGCCTGAGGGGCTTACAAGCGCTTGTAACCGTCCTTTCCGTTAAGCCGGGGATTGTAAATCACAAGGTAACAGCTGTTCTTGGCTCCAGGCTGCCGTTCACCTCGCGAATGCTTTCATGCAGCTGTTTCCAATAAAAGCAACAAAAAATACAGACAAAAGATAATCCAAAAATATAACAATCTATCACCTGGAGGATAAAGCATTGTTAATCGACCGTTTACATCTCCTAGCACAGGGGATGGCGGTGGAATGAGTGCCAGGGTGGAGCCGCAGTGTAACGATATAACTATATAACAATGGACCGGGATCTGACTGCCACAACAGCAACAGGTAACAATGTGAAGTTCAACGTAATTCATATGAATAACCTAAACGGATGAAATGAAGCCCCTCACTGTCACTGTTATTTGGGTTTTAGGTCCCTTGTTTTCTCTAGTACATGACATCATATTGGCCAGAGATTCATATATTTACTACAGAACTCCATATCCCTGCCGAGACATAAATGATAAAAATGTGTAATAGTACAATACAGTAGTACTGCAGTCTATGGTAAAGTAGTAGTACAATACAGTAGTATTGCAGTCTATGGTATAGGCAATGTAATCACAGATTCAAGCCATCTGGTGGGGCTACAAAAAGGTTTAAAAAAAAAATAAAAATTTTTTAAAAGTAAAATAAAAAGAATAAATAATTAATATCACCTGTCATTCACTAGAATACATATACAAATAAATAAAATTAATTATAAAAATTTAGACATCCCACATCTCAAAGTGTCTGGACTATATATATATATATATATATATATATATATATATATATATATATATATATATATATATACCTTGATATTGTGATTAAAATGGCTCAATTGCTGTTTTTTAAACACTCCACACTCAAAAAAAAAAAAAAAAATTAAAGAAAATGTGAGCTATTCACCACAATGCTATCAATAAAAGCTCCATCTCCTTCCACATAAAACCTTCCTTCACTAGCTCCGTACACAGAAATATAGAAAGTTACCGGTGCGAGAATAAAGCGATAGAATGAATTCATTTTTTTTTCAAACTCTCAATTATTTAATGGTATTAAAAAAACGGGTATAAATTATATACACATTTTATATCGCTCTGATCGTATCAACCCCCAGAATGAAGAGAGCATGACATTTTTTCCCCCTGATGCTGAACATGGTTTTTTTCCACTTCTACCCCAATCTGATTCTTCTCCAGCTTCGCGGTACACCCAGAATATTTCCTGATGATAACGTCTGAGAAGGGGTTGTCACTCAGTAGCTACAGGTGACAAAGGGGTAATGGAGAAGTAGAGGCAGCTCCACCCTCTATGAATAACATCTAGGAGAGTTCACATCTCTGTTCCGTTCCAGAACCATGCACCTGACCCTCTGACCCTTGACTTTTCGGGCAATCTCTGTGGGTACGCCATGTATGAGGTCGGGCATTGATGGTGGAGGAGAGGGTTGTTGGATCTGATGGATGGGGTTGAGGTCACTGTTTTGCGCACCCAAGCGACTTCCTTCACACCTCACTTGTCATAGTATACAGTATCTATGTACAGTCCTATGAAAAAGTTTGGGCACCCCTATTAATCTTAATCATTTTTAGTTCTAAATATTTTGGTGTTTATAACAGCCATTTCAGTTTGATATATCTAATAACTGATGGACACAGTAATATTTCTGGATTGAAATGAGGTTTATTGTACTAACAGAAAATGTGCAATATGCATTAAACCAAAATTTGACCAGTGCAAAAGTATGGGCACCTCAACAGAAAAGTGACATTAATATTTAGTAGATCCTCCTTTTGCCTCTAGTCGCTTCCTGTAGCTTTTAATCAGTTCCTGGATCCTGGATGAAGGTATTTTGGACCATTCCTCTTTACAAAACAATTCAAGTTCAGTTAAGTTAGATGGTCGCCGAGCATGGACAGCCCGCTTCAGATCATCCCACAGATGTTCAATGATATTCAGGTCTGGGGACTGGGATGGCCATTCCAGAACATTGTAATTGTTCCTCTGCATGAATGCCTGAGGATTTGGAGCAGTGTTTTGGATCATTGTCTTGCTGAAATATCCATCCCCGGCGTAACTTCAACTTCGTCACTGATTCTTGAACATTATTCTCAAGAATCTGCTGATACTGAGTGGAATCCATGCGACCCTCAACTTTAACAAGATTCCCGGTGCCGGCATTGGCCACACAGCCCCAAAGCATGATGGAACCTCCACCAAATTTTACAGTGGGTAGCATGTGTTTTTCTTGGAATGCTGTTTTTTTTGGACGCCATGCATAACGCCTTTTTGTATGACCAAACAACTCAATCTTTGTTTCATCAGTCCACAGGACCTTCTTCCAAAATGAAGCTGGCTTGTCCAAATGTGCTTTTTCATACCTCAGGCGACTCGGTTTGTGGTGTGCTTGCAGAAACGGCTTCTTTCTCATCACTCTCCCATACAGCTTCTCCTTGTGCAAAGTGCGCTGTATTGTTACCGATGCACAGTGACACCATCTGCAGCAAGATGATGCTGCAGCTCTTTGGAGGTGTCTGTGGATTGTCCTTGACTGTTCTCACCATTCTTCTTCTCTGCCTTTCTGATATTTTTCTTGGCCTGCCACTTCTGGGCTTAACAAGAACTGTCCCTGTGCTCTTCCATTTCCTTACTATGTTCCTCACAGTGGAAACTGACAGGTTAAATCTCTGAGACAACTTTTTGTATCCTTCCCCTGAACAACTATGTTGAATAATCTTTGTTTTCAGATCATTTGAGAGCGGGCTGTCCATGCTCGGCGACCATCAAACTTAACTGAACTTGAATTATTTTGTAAAGAGGAATGGTCCAAAATACCTTCATCCAGGATCCAGGAACTGATTAAAAGCTACAGGAAGCGACTAGAGGCTGTTATCTTTGCAAAAGGAGGATCTACTAAATATTAATGTCACTTTTCTGTTGAGGTGCCCATACTTTTGCACTGGTCAAATTTTGGTTTAATGCATATTGCGCATTTTCTGTTAGTACAATAAACCTCATTTCAATCCTGAAATATTACTGTGTCCATCAGTTATTAGATATATCAAACTGACATGGCTGCTGCAAACACCAAAATATTTAGAACTACAAATGATTAAGATTAATAGGGGTGCCCAAACTTTTTCATAGGACTGTATTACCAACACCTTCCAAACGCCTAAAAACAAACCCAAACAAATAGATAGTGTACAATTCCACGGGCCTCTGCCAAACACAGGGTTATCCATGAGACTGACGCTCCACAGAGCACATCTCCCTCGCTCCAGAGTCTACGGATGACATGCTGTACGCCCCTCCCGACGAAACTTGGCATTATGCACATCATTGTGTACACTGGCTCATCCATCGGGGCTCCCGAGACTCAGTACTGGGGCTGATGTTTTCCAGGAGTAGTTTGGAGCTTTGTAGTGAATGATACCCCAGGGGATGGGTAATCTTTATGTACCAGTCACTTTAGCTCATAACTGCATGCCTGGTTGGATTTTCCAAAGCCCCAGGACCAACTGCACCCTGTACGACAGGTTGTGTCACCCTGCATAGTCCATTACACCTTGTGCTAAACTGGACTCAAGTGGTCTACAATGCACAATGCACCAAGGTGTCCCCAGAGTCCAGATATTGGTAAGGAGAGACCTAACCCTTATCAACCAACATGGTGTTTGGTGCAGTACCATGACCACAAGAAGATTGCCACTCCTATACAGTTTAAAAGTGGTAGACCTGTCGCCCAACCCAACTTGCATGGGGCTTCATGGCTGAGCTGTAGCTACTCACAAGAATAACAATAATAGAGACTGTACAATATCGAAAATGTCCTGACCTGACTTGTATCCCCCTGTGATAGTGCCGGAGCTCTTCAGTACAATGCATACTGCTAACCAAGGCCAAGGCTGCCCATGGAGATTGCCCGGCTGTGTGCCAGATATTGTGCACCTGTTTGTGAACCACTTGACCTCTGCAATCCTTAGAAACTTAAGTCGCATTCACATCGTGCAGTGATAAACACATCAGGAAAAAGTGCTGAGGCGTCCCTATCCTGGTGGTAGAGTCACAGAACGGGGCACAGAACGGGGCATGTTTAGCGCAAGAAAGGGCCTTACAATAAATGTGCACCACAACATCGTCTCTATCCCAGAAAACTGATAAATTCCCCCATTAAGTCAAAAACTGCACCAAAAAATCCAAGCAGGCTTGCCCATTCCAGTTTTAAGTGTACCCAACCTACCCAAGTGCCCCCTAGATGGCCATAGAGAGTCTATCAAGACAACTTGCCCGAGTGCCCCCTAGATGGCCATAGAGAGTCTATCAAGACAAAAATAACAAAATGCAACAAAGCGTTCCCGTCAGGAGCCGGAGCACAAGTGCTGAGCGTACGGCTCTGAAGGACACGACAACTTTGTGCATTATACGCCAATGGACGTGGAGCCAAGACAGAGGTTTTTTAGTAGAAGGGAGTCATTATGAAGATGGTGAAATTATACCGGCATCTGTTTTAACTACAAATTGCGCACCAGAAAGTACGCGGCTTAAATAGTTTTTAGAAAGGCAATAGAGCTCGAGCGTTTCCATAATTAGTCACACGCGTCCCATCGTCGATCGTCAGGACTTTGCTCCATTTCACGGCTCCTGCCATATATATTCCATCTGTATGTTCTCCGCTTCACTGTTTGTTAAAATATTAAAGCATTGAGTGTTGGAACGTAACGTAAAATATGCAGCGCACGCCTACATACATATGGAACTTGTTATTACATCAATTTACAGTGTCCACTGGGGAAAGTACTGAAAATCCAACATTTACACATTACAGGCAAAACAAACACAATGCAAAAATAACCACAATGCAAAAAAAAGTAAAAAAAAATGAGAAGAGTTTATAGATTGTAATTGGACCGGAGAGGCGGCAGGTATTCTGCTCAGTCAGCAGATTTTGGAATACTTCAAGACTGCAAGCTCTTTGGCCCAGTCCCTACCTCCACCAAATCCAACTTTTTGCAATGTTCGATGACCTGTCAACCCAACTGAGATTGCGGCTTCTACCAGTATCTGGTTGTGGTGTTCACACATTACCGCTCAGCTTGTCCTGCTCTACAATATACTGCCCACAGATAGAACGGCACTATCCTAAGGATAGTGAAGATCAAGAATGTCACACACCTCTGGAAACAACCCCTTATTCTGGCTCGGAGGAGCTCATAAGTCATGCACATTGAAACCCCAAGATATACAAAGTTAATAACAGGAACTAGTCATGGGCGAACCTTGCAAGATTTGTTTCAACAATAGTCCAGAGGTTCGCTCACAAGTTTTGGTGCACACAAAATAAAAATTATAGACGCTCAACTCTCCTGGATGTTCTACTTTTCCATCATTTTCTCTTCACTTCACTTCCAGACTCTTATGACCTCTTCTTCAACACCATGTACCTTGGAGTTACCACTGAGACCCCATCAGATCTTAGCTGGAAACTGGAAGAAGCCACAAGAGCACCCAGTTCAAGATCGGAAAAAAGAATTGGACGTTCAACTGGTTGTTCTACTTTGCCATTATCCATTCTTCACCCATGAGCTTTTCTGGTCTCTTACGACCTCTTCTCGAACTCCATGTGCCCAAGATTTACCAATGAAACAGCACCATGACCCAATGTCGGACAATATCTGCAGCTTCAAGGTGTGTGAGATTGGAGAAGATGCTGGAAGAAGCCACAAGAGTGCTCAAGTCAAGATTGAAGGAATGAGAAATTGGAGGTAGAACTCAACTGGATGCTCTACTTTTGCATCATTATCTCTTCACCCACGGACTCCTCAAGACTCTTACAACCTCTTCTCCAACACAATGTGTCTTGGAGTTACCACTGAGACCCTATCATGACCTATCATCGGATCTCAGCTGTAAGAAGCCGCAAGAGTATGCAGGTCAAGATCAGATGCCAGAAAAAAGAATTGGATGTTCAACTCAAATGGATGTTCTACTTCTCCATCATCCAATCTTCACTCATGAACTCTTACAACCTTTTTTCCAACACTATGTGCTCCAGAGTTACCAATGAGACTGCATCATGACCCAACTTCGGACCTCATTTCTAACTTCAGGGCATGTGATATTTGAGAAGAGGCTTGAAGATGACACAAGATCACACAGGTCAACATTGGATGCTGGAAAAGAAAATTGGACGTTCAACTCAACTTGGGCCTTGGTTTATAATACTCAGGGGTCTGAAAAGACCAAAAGAGTAGAATGATTTTTGAGTAGAACATTTCTTGTAAAATTCGCAATGAACCTGGCTCTTTATAAACCAGTTTGGTAATTTCTAAAAGGAACCAGTAGATGTCTTATAATTCAATGAGTGGATAAGCATACTATACACTGAACCTTTATACCCTCCCTAATGTAGAGATCTGCCCACTAGTAAAGTATCAGTGTTGTGCATATCTCCTATATCTACTGGCTTGGAATGGGATCTTGCACATTTGTATCAGACAGAGTAGCCAAGACGTCTACTACACAAATGGACAAACCCATTAATACTAACAAAATGATCCCTTCTCAATACAGTTTTCTATAGGATATCAAGACGAGCACCTATTCATGAACTATTCCAAATTCTTTACTATATATGATGTCACACAGCCCCAGACCCTTGGCCTCCAGCACCCTGGCTTCTTCCTCTACATCTCCAGCCAGTTGGCCATTGTTACATCACGCCTTCCCTTACAATATGGCGGCTTCCTCTCTCCAGTAAGCTCAGTAATATACAGGAGGCCGTGCATTCCCTACCCTATATTTCCTATTATTATACACCAGAGATACATTTGTCCTGATCCTGATTAACTTTGTGATCTCCAGTAACAATAATTTAATCTCGATCAAGTTTTATAAATGCAAAACCGTCTACATTGTAATATATCTGCAATGTCAGGACACCGAGTCTAATTAAAGAACCTGGGGTCAGCAGGGTGACATGTAATAAAATGGATATTAAATTTAGAAATGAATGTTAAACAGAGCTCCAGTGTCCATAAAATTGATTAAAACTCCTCATAGAAAAAAGGTTTTGTGAGAATCTGCAGCCATGGCTCCCATTAAATCACCGGTCATGTCACGCGGCTGTATGTCATGGAGCTCACCGCTCAATGTATATATTAACCTCACCTATATATATTTCTGCAAACCCTAATGCAAGGAAAGTAACTGCACACCTAATATAATGACAGGTCCATATTGTTGTAGGATCGATGGTTACTTCATTCACTCAGGTTGCCCATCTAGGCCTGGAGGTCTTGTCTTGATTATCGACATTTGATGGGTTTATCAATGATGGTGGGCTGAGGATTAGGTGGAGTAGATGGCTGTCTATGGTGCCAGAGGAAAAGCAGGTCAAATATACTGTAGATAAAGGGATCCAAAGAGGAGCTTCAGACAGTGTTGGACTTTGGGTTCCTTGGGCCCACCAGATAAAATGATTCTCCAACAACGTCTAGGTAATGGACCACAACAATCTTCAAATTTGCGTGTCTTCTGCTTGATATAATTGTTCTAGAGTCCGAACCCAATGGAGGATCCTCTGGTACCATGGTGGACCAGTCCGTCACTGGCTGCAGGACCCAACAGACCCTATTACCTATATGTGGGAGGGTGACCTATATCGTATCGAGAACTGCACATGATATTAAAGGGGTTTTCCAACACTAAGATACTGATGACCTACCCTTAGGATACCTAATGGACATGACCCAACCGCTGTGATCTTTCTGTGTCACACATATTGACACATTGAATTCTTTTTAGACTTGAAATCTATTAAGGGGTGTGCGGAGAGATATAAAGCAATACTACTCATCCGCTCACACTGATCCTGTGCATCCCTTGCAGCATCCATAACTCCACTGCAGTCCCTTCCACCCTTCTGGGTGATGTCATGGACCCCAGAGGACCACTGAGGTCTGCAATTTGTTTGCATTTCTGCACCTCCTTTGGTCCTTTGTTTCAATTCAGGAGTAGTAAGCCTCAAAAATTTCAGTTGAACCCAAAGGTTTTGCAAAATTCAGGACAATTCCAGCTTGATACAAATGTGACGTCATTGGTGTAGGGTGCACTGCACCATGGCCTCTTCAAACAGTTGATAGGTGAGGGTCTTGGGTGTCAGACCACCACCAATCACATATTGATGACCTATCCTAAGTCCTGGGAAACCCCTTTAAGAAAATGGACGCCTTAACTTACCCTTGTGGAATTCTCCAACTATTTATAAATGAAAGATTAATGGTTCACGTAAAAATGAGAGCGTTTTTTCTCCCGGTGGTACGCTTGGTGCCATGGCACAATTGTCGCACCTGCGGTTGAATGTATACAGAGAATACAGAAGATTAATAGATTCATGAATCTATCAGTAAAAATGTATTAAAGGACATTAACAATGGGTAATAAAGATTCCCCATTAGATGTGACTCCATCGACCATGGCGTATGAAAGTCTCTGGATCACGTGGCTCCTTGCAGGGCCCTATGGGACCAGGTGACAAATTGCAAGGAACACTGGCCATTACAGTGATACATGACGTAGAGGTGACCTAATGCTTCTGAATCTTTGCCATGGAACTCATAATTTTGCATACATGACTATTATGTCTTACGGCATTGACATTATTGCATGTCCAGGGAAATTCTGCAGGAAGGCTCCTGAGCTTCAAGGAGATATGGAGGACCACAAATCTCCTGTTGACCTACTTATAAGACTTCAATGCAGGATTGAAGACTCCAAACCATCTGGACTGAAGGAAAAGCAAATGTCCGATGTCATTTGATGCATGTAAAGTTTTATATAACGTGTCCTATTGTCTGGAAGCTTCCATGTGAATAATAACCAGGATACATAGCTTGAGGGATGTCCTAAATATGGCAGGTCATACATATCATGACATCTCACCTTGGGTCATCAGGTACTCAGAGCATGGGCTACCCCTTCCAGTGTGTCTTGAATTATTATCTTTAAACCCCCCCCCCCATAAAATGGAAGCCCCCATTCTCTTTATCAAAGTAGTTTCCCCCATTCCATTATATCAGACTTCCCAATTTACCAATTCAGACCTCCGATTTACCCAGTCGTTTCCGCAGACCCATCTCCACACTTCCCTATAAGACATATGAGGTATGAAACACTTCCCAAGAAGCTTAACTCATTCAGTCAGTACAACAGGGTCACCTGATTTCCATTACAGCTCGATCAGCTACACCCCACGTACCAGGTTTCATCAGACCCCCTCACTAACAGGTAATAACAACAGATCCCCGTCCTCACTTCTCTAGAAGATATAGCAGGTGCAAAATAATTACTCATCGGTGTAAACCTCTGCCACATGTCACAACAGCCCACTTCACATCTCTTATAGTTCACCCACCACACTAACATATTGTGACCCCATATTTGATATAATTCAGGATCAAGATAAATAATACAAAGTAAATTTTTGAATAATTGTGTGTGCAAAGGGTCAAAACTTATGGATTTCCTACATGGCTATAGCAGCAACCCATGGAAAAACTAACCATTTCTTAATGTAACCTATCTATCTGCAGGGCTGGGGTGATATGCTGGGTCTGGTGACAGTAACCTATCTATCTGCAGGGCTGGGGTGATATGCTGGTACTGGTGACAGTAACCTATCTATCTGCAGGGCTGGGGTGATATGCTGGGTCTGGTGACAGTAACCTATCTATCTGCAGGGCTGGGGTGATATGCTGGTTCTGGTGACAGTAACCTATCTATCTGCAGGGCTGGAGTGATATGCTGGTTCTGGTGACAGTAACCTATCTATCTGCAGGGCTGGGGTGATATGCTGGGTCTGGTGACAGTAACCTATCTATCTGCAGGGCTGGAGTGATATGCTGGTTCTGGTGACAGTAACCTATCTATCTGCAGGGCTGGGGTGATATGCTGGGTCTGGTGACACTAACCTATCTATCTGCAGGGCTGGAATGATATGCTGGTGCTGGTGACAGTAGCCTATATATCTGCAGGGCTGGGGTGATATGCTGGTTCTGGTGACAGTAACCTATCTATCTGCAGGGCTTGGGTGATATGCTGGTTCTGGTGACAGTAACCTATCTATCTGCAGGGCTGGGGTGATATGCTGGGTCTGGTGACAGTAACCTATCTATCTGCAGGGCTCGAGTGATATGCTGGTGCTGGTGACAGTAACCTATATATCTGCAGGGCTGGGGTGATATGCTGGTTCTGGTGACAGTAACCTATCTATCTGCAGGGCTGGGGGGATATGCTGGGTCTGGTGACAGTAACCTATCTATCTGCAGGGCTGGGGTGATATGCTGGGTCTGGTGACAGTAACCTATCTATCTGCAGGGCTGGGGTGATATGCTGGTTCTGGTGACAGTAACCTATCTATCTGCAGGGCTGGGGTGATATACTGGTTCTGGTGACACTAACCTATCTATCTGCAGGGCTGGGGTGATATGCTGGTTCTGGTGACAGTAACCTATCTATCTGCAGGGCTGGGGTGATATGCTGGTTCTGGTGGCAGTAACCTATCTATCTGGAGGGCTGGGGTGATATGCTGGTTCTGGTGACAGTAACCTATCTATCTGCAGGGCCGGGGTGATATGCTGGTTCTGGTGACAGTAACCTATCTATCTGCAGGGCTGGGGTGATATGGTGGTTCTGGTGACAGTAACCTATCTATCTGCAGGGCCGGGGTGATATGCTGGTTCTGGTGACACTAACCTATCTATCTGCAGGGCTGGGGGTGATATGCTGGTTCTGGTGACAGTAACCTTTTTATTTGCAGGGCTGGGGTGATATGCTGGGTCTGGTGACAGTAACCTATCTATCTGCAGGACTGGGGTGATATACTGGTCCTGGTGACAGTAACCTATCTATCTGCAGGGCTCGGGTGATATGCTGGGTCTGGTGACAGTAACCTATCTATCTGCAGGGCTGGGGTGATATGCTGGTTCTGGTGACAGTAACCTATCTATCTGCAGGACTGGGGTGATATGCTGGGTCTGGTGACAGTAACCTATCTATCTGCAGGACTGGGGTGATATGCTGGATCTGGTGACAGTAACCTATCTATCTGCAGGGCTGGGGTGATATACTGGGTCTGGTGACAGTAACCTATCTATCTGCAGGACTGGGGTGATATGCTGGATCTGGTGACAGTAACCTATCTATCTGCAGGGCTGGGGTGATATGCTGGTTCTGGTGACTGTAACCTATCTATCTGCAGGGCTGGGGTGATATGCTGGTTCTGGTGACAGTAACCTATCTATCTGCAGGGCTGGGGTGATATGCTGATTCTGGTGACACTAACCTATTTATCTGCAGGGCTGGGGTGATATACTGGTTCTGGTGACAGTAACCTATCTATCTGCAGGGCTGGGGTGATATGCTGGTTCTGGTGACAGTAACCTATCTATCTGCAGTGCTGGGGTGATATGCTGGTTCTGGCGACAGTAACCTATCTATCTGCAGTGCTGGGGTGATATGCTGGTTCTGGTGACAGTAACCTATCTATCTGCAGGGCTGGGGTGATATGCTGGTTCTGGTGACAGTAACCTATCTATCTGCAGGGCTGGGGTGATATGCTGGTTCTGGTGACAGTAACCTATCTATCTGCAGGGCTGGGGTGATATGGTGGTTCTGGTGACAGTAACCTATCTATCTGCAGGGCTGGGGTGATATGCTGGTTCTGGTGACAGTAACCTATCTATCTGCAGGGCTGGGGTGATATGGTGGTTCTGGTGACAGTAACCTATCTATCTGCAGGGCTGGGGTGATATGCTGGTTCTGGTGACAGTAACCTATCTATCTGCAGGGCTGGGGGTGATATGCTGGTTCTGGTGACAGTAACCTTTTTATTTGCAGGGCTGGGGTGATATGCTGGGTCTGGTGACAGTAACCTATCTATCTGCAGGACTGGGGTGATATACTGGTCCTGGTGACAGTAACCTATCTATCTGCAGGGCTGGGGTGATATGCTGGGTCTGGTGACAGTAACCTATCTATCTGCAGGGCTGGGGTGATATGCTGGTTCTGGTGACAGTAACCTATCTATCTGCAGGACTTGGGTGATATACTGGTTCTGGTGACAGTAACCTATCTATCTGCAGGACTGGGGTGATATACTGGTTCTGGTGACAGTAACCTATCTATCTGCAGGGCTGGGGTGATATGCTGGTTCTGGTGACAGTAACCTATCTATCTGCAGGACTTGGGTGATATACTGGTTCTGGTGACAGTAACCTATCTATCTGCAGGACTGGGGTGATATACTGGTTCTGGTGACAGTAACCTATCTATCTGCAGGACTGGGGTGATATGCTGGGTCTGGTGACAGTAACCTATCTATCTGCAGGACTGGGGTGATATACTGGTTCTGGTGACACTAACCTATCTATCTGCAGGGCTGGGGTGATATGCTGGTTCTGGTGACACTAACCTATCTATCTGCAGGGCTGGGGTGATATACTGGTTCTGGTGACACTCCCTTACAACCTTATAAACCACGATACAATGTAAATATTAGCCATAACATATAATAACAGTCTTTGACTCCTTTAAGACTCAGGCATTGTAAGCTGAATACAGAATTGTAGAATCCACAGAGTTTCCATAGTTGTCCCTTTAAATCTCTATTCTCTGTATCCTGGATTAGATGTGTATTCCTGTTTATTGGGATGTGCGTACAGTCAGAGCATTGTCTGCTTCTTCCGGAACATTCCTAATGGTAATAACAAGCCTCCTGCTCATTATAATCATATCATCTTGAGGAACACAAGCAGTATATTGGCTGTCACTTCATAACATAGAGGAAAGTGACAAGAGATGAATTGCCGGGATTCGTATTACCATATTACCAACTTTTATTTCAATGACTAGTAGCGCAAACAAAACACTTCCACGTCATAGCCCAGAAGATATCTCATGTCAGGAGGAGCGGGCGGGGGGAGGAGAGGGCGGGGGAGGAGATGCCTTCTCGGAATATATTATAATGCAATCGGAGTCTCTCAATTATATCTTATTTATTTATTTCTATAGGTTTCCATGTCTCGCACGTTTCATGCACCGGATTAATTGTATCTGACATGTTTAATGTCTCTGTAATGAATTCCGGCCCGCGAGCCTTGAGACAATTGGAAATTTGCCTTCAAGGTTTCGAGATTGTTATGTATCTCTATGTTTTCTCTATTTGGTGCCTATTTACGGCTGTGTCTGGCGTTATAAGGCTAGGTCGTGCTTTCTGTTGTTTGTATCCGTCGTGGGACCTGAGTAGGGTTGAGCAATCGGGATCGATAAGTTTGGAACCTGATCGGCGATCAAGCAAATTTTTTACGGTTTCATGACGGATTTGTAAAATTAGGCAACCCTGAAATGCAAAATGGCTTTGGAAATTGTCAATGTTTCAGGGGTGTTTTGCACCAGGGTTATGTGATTGTAGGCTAAAGCCATGGGGAGAGAAATGTTCTACTGGAATTTGTTAAAATCACCAAGCTAGTTCAAAAAGTGAGACAGGTTTGTTATGAATTTTCCAAAAATTTTGGGCTCAGCCAAACCTGAGATGTTTGGGGTTGACCAGTCATGAAGAGGAGGTGCAGAAAAATAATAATCTCTGATGATCTCCTTCCCCACCTCTCCCGGGCTCCCTGATGGTGTCCAGTCTTCTCTTCTGGCCTCCTGGGTGATGTCGTTCTGTGACTGAGCCTCAGCGGTCACACGGATGCAACAGTCTCACAATAGTTTGATGGAACTACCATGAAGCCAACGTACCCTCTGTATGACCTCTCAGGGAGAATCTTAGTCCCTTGGGACGGCTAATATCACCCAGAAGATCTGAAGATGCTGGAGAAAGGACACAAGATGCCGAAGAAGAGTGAGGGAGGGAGTGTATCAGCGGTTCTTATTTTTTGGCACCTTTCCTGGGTCTAGCAAATTTTTGCAAAATGAAGCTTACGAGATTCAACCATCTCTGTCTAAGGTCTATTCCTCAGTACATAGGAACATGTAGACAAGTATTGCCCCCCTGCAGTCCTGTCAGATAATCCTCGGTGTCCCCCAGATAATAATTACAAGCACAAACTCTTTGGTAATATCTTCATTTATTTTGCTTGCAATGAAAAAACACAAAAGAGAATGAAAAAAAGTCACATCATTGATCATTTTACACAAAACTCCAGAAATGGTGCGGCCAGAAGTATTGGCGCCCTCAGCCTAATACTTGGTAGCGCAACCTTTAGACACAATAACTGCGCACAACCGCTTCCGCTAACCAGCAATGAGTTTCTTACAAGGCTCTGCTGGAATCTTAGACCCTTCTTCTTTGGCAAACTGCTCGCGGTCCCCCCTGAGATGTGAAGGGGGCCTTCTCCAAACTGCCACCAAGAGATCTCTCCCCCTCCCCCACAGGTGTTCTATGGGATTCAGGGCTGGACTCATTGCTGCCACTTTACAAGTCTCCAGGGCTTTCTCTCACCACCATTTTCTAGTGCTGACCTGAAGTGTGTTTTGGGTCCTTGTCCTGCTGGAAGACCCCTGACCTCTGAGGGAGACCCCGCTTTCTCACACTGGGCCCTACATGATGCTGCACAATGTGTTGGTCGTCTTCAGACTTCATAATGCCATGCACACGGTCAAGCAGTCCAGTGCCAGAGGCAGCAAAGCAACCCCAAACCATCAGGGACCTCCGCCATGTCTGACTGTAGGGGGCGTCTTCTTCTCTTTGAAGGCCTCTTTTTTCCTGTAATCTCTATGTTGAGGCCTTTTCCTACTTTTGTCTCCTCTGACCAGAGAACATTCTTCCAGAACGGTTTTGGCTTTCTCAGGTAAGTTTTGGCAAACTCCAGCCTGGCTTCTGTCTGTGGGTAAGAAGTGGGGTCTTCCTGGGTCTCCTACCATACAGTCCCTTCTCATTCAGACGCTGACGCTGGATAGTACGGGGTGACACTGTTGTACCCTCGGACTGCAGGGCAGCTTGGACTTGTTTGGATGTTAGTCGCGGTTCTTTATCCGCCATCCGCACAATCTTGCAGTGAAATCTCTCCTCAATGTTTCTTTTGCGTCCACATCTAGGGAGGTTAGCCACAGGGCCATGGGCTTTACACTTCTGGATGACACTGCGCACGGTAGACACAGGAACATTCAGGTCTTTGGAGATGGACTTGTAGACTTGAGATTGCTCAGGCTTCCTCACAATTTTGCTTCTCCAGTCCTCAGACAGTTCTTTGGTCTTCTTTCTTTTCTCCATGCTCAATGTGGTCACACAAGGACACAGGACAGAGGTGGAGTCAACTTTAATCCATTTCAACTAGCTGCAAGTGTGATTTAGTTATTGCCACCACCTGTTAGGTGCCTCAGGTAAGTAACAGGTGCTGTTAATTACACAAATTAGAGAAGCATCACATGATTTTTCAAACAGTGCCAATACTTTTGTCCACCCCCTTTTTTATGTTTGCTGTGGAATTATATCCAATTTGGCTTTTTGACAATTCTTTTTGTGGTTTTCCATTGAAGACAAATTACATGAAGATATTACCAAAGAATTTGTGATTGCAATCATTATCTGGAAGAACACGAGTATTATCTGACAGAATTGCAGGGGGGGGGGGGGGGGGCAATACTTTTGGCCAACACTGTATTATAGAGTGGTCAGGTATCACAATATCAGCAGAATAACTTGATATTATACACATTATACACCGACCTTTATATTTCTACCACTTCTACAGAACGGACTACTAAGAGCTCAAATAAGAGAAGCTTTTCTTTACAGAGACAATAGAGAATGTCTACATGGTACAGCGAGGCAGAAACATAGGATCCCCGTGAAGAAGATACAGAAGAGATAGAAGGAGCTTCATCATCCATCTCAGCAGGTCAACGTCTACTGGACACAAAGGTGAAGAGGCTGCTGTATACCAGGACGACATGTATGTCAGCAGTCTTATCATTAAAAAGGGAATAAAAAGCTACAGAAGATACAAGGTGTGAAGTCCTGGATAACAAGGCTCTACCTGTAAGACTCAGCGGGGAATTAATGACACAGCTGACCTCTTAGTAAGAGAGGAGAATGGAGGTTGTAGTATTGCCGCATCTTAGTGCTATGAAGACAACTAAAGGAAAACAAAGAGGACAACTCAATAATGCGAGGAACATCAGATGGACAATAAATATTCCCAAGGGAAAGACACTCAACTGAACAACTCTCAGATTGTAAAATATACTGGAAATCTACTATCCCTCTACTGCCCCCTATATCTATCACAATACTACGTTCTACAGTATGTGCAAGAATATAACTACTATAATACTGCCCCCTATGTACAAGAATATAACTACTATAATACTACTCCTATGTACAAGAATATAACTACTATAATACTGCTCCTATGTACAAGAATATAACTACTATAATACTACTCCTATGTACAAGAATATAACTACTATAATACTACTCCTATGTACAAGAATATAACTACTATAATACTACTCCTATGTACAAGAATATAACTACTATAATACTACTCCTATGTACAAGAATATAACTACTATAATACTACTCCTATGTACAAGAATATAACTACTATAATACTGCTCCTATGTACAAGAATATAACTACATCTCAGCAGCTCGCTGGGACACCACATAATGAGTGTGTTGTTGGCATTAATAAGCCACTTGCACCGGCGTTTCAGCAGCTGTCAAGCTGGCCTGCCGCTAAACCCGTTCCTCGTGCTGTGCCTGTGATTGTTCTGGCATCTCAGCAGCTCGCTGGGATGCCATACAATGAGCGTGTTGTTGGCGTCGATGATCCCACTGCTCCGGCCGTTCGACAGCTGTTAAGCTGTCCTGCTGCTGAACTAGTTTCTAACATCATGCCTGTGATTGTTCCGGCATCTCAGCAGCTCACTGGGACGCCATATAATGAGCGTGTTGTTGGCGTTGATCACCCACCTGCTCTGGCGTTTTGGCAGCTGTCAAGCTGGCCTGCCACTGAACTCATTCCTTGCGCTGTGCCCATGATTGTTCTGGCATCTCAGCAGCACGTTGGGACACCATATAATTAGCGTGTTGTAGGTGCCGATGAATTCCCCTCAGCTCGGCTTGAGGAGAACTCTATTGACATCTGTCCCCCTTATAGCTCTCATTGTTTTAGAATTTTGCAACAAATTAGATTTTCTTTTTCCGTCATGTTTAAAAGTAGTAAACTGCCAATTTGGATTAAAGGTGTTTTCCCATTCAGTGTGTCAGCACTGCCTGGAGCAGATCAGATAATATGCAGATGCAGGTACACAATCCGTTGAGGGTTAGCTGAGTGTTTACACAGAGAGATAACAGCCCTTGCTTTCTCAGAAGCTGAGATAAGGCTGCTGCAAAAGCAGTGTAATATAGTATGTGATCATAAATTCATAACAGTGGTGAAGCCATGTCATTTACTGGGATAAAAAGTATCCAATGTGTTAATCAAGGTTACAAACTATCTATGTGCTGAATTTCATTCAAATTCCATTCAGCTGTTTTTGTGTGATTGAGGAACAAACATCCAAACACAAACACAGAAACTTTCCCATATTATGAGTAGGATCAGTAGCTAGCAGTCTGGAGACCTTACAGATCAGACAGTAGGTGACAGGGACAATTACTGATGAAATAATCAGTCCTCTCATTCCCAGGCTCTTCACCTCCCGCCACAGCGTATGTTCCCTCACATTCCCTGAGTATTACGGCATATTTCTGCTCAGATCTTATTTTGCCTGCTGATATACAGCTTAATTACAATTACATTTAGTCACTTACCTTGGACTGACTTTAATTAGAATTTTAATGTGTAGCCTGCACTTATAATGTTATGACATTTTGAAGATTCTTACCTGAAATGATCCTGCCACCAAATAATTCCTCTTACTTCCTACCAGTGACACCTCCGGATCTCCTGTAACTCCTTCAGGTACATGAGGCTGCAGACAGAGGGCTACACTAAGCCTTATAGCGGGTTTATTCATTGAGATGTTGGTGGAATTGGAAACCTCACGATTTTCTCTTTATAGTATAATAGATTTCTACTACGCAGATGTAAATATTGAGAGACTATGTAATATCATCCTAGAATTGTTGGGGTTCACAACATGCGGGCATATTAGCTTCCATGTTACTGTACCGTTAGATGACTTCTACAATATATCTGCCTTTATGTTCTACTAAAATGTGTAGCTTTCAGGCTTAAGGGGAGTATATCAGTAGGCACAGATAGTACTGCCTATTTGTCTCTGTGTAAAGTCTTGTGTGGGCACAGATAATACTGCCTTGCTGTTAGTGATGTAGACACAGATAGTACTGTCTATTTGTCTCTGTGTAACCTAATGTGTGGGCACAGATAATACTGCCTTCCTGTTAGTTATGTAGGCACAGATAGTACTGTATATTTGTCTCTGTGTAAAATCTTGTGTAGGCACGGATAATACTGCCTTCCTTTTAGTGATGTAGGCACAGATAGTACTGTATATTTGTCTCAGTGTAACTTGATGTATAAGGCACGGATAATAGTGTCTTCCTGTTAGTTATGTAGGCACAGATAGTACTGCCTATTTGTCTGTATGTAAAGTCTTGTACGGGCACAGATAATACTGCCTTCCAGTTAGTGATGTAGGCACAGATAGTCCTGTCTATTTGTCTCAGTGTAACTTACTGTGTAGGCACAGATAATACTGCCTTCCTGTTAGTGATGTAGGCACAGAAAATACTGTCTATTTGTCTCTGTGTAAAGTAATGTGTGGGCACAGAGAATACTGCCATCCTGTTAGTTATGTAGGCACAGATAGTACTGCCTATTTGTCTGTGTGTAAAGTCTTGTACGGGCACAGATAATACTTTCTTCCTGTTATCTATATAATTGATATGGATCAGACACTCCTGAGCCTCTCTGACTACAAATGATATAAGAATGATATTGTGTAAATACAGATAGTACTGCCCGCCCAAATTTTTAAAGATGCATAACTATTTGGGAACAGGTATTTCTGCTTCCAGAATTTACCACATAAAATGAACAGTATGTTCTTACAGCCCTATGTTTCAGTAACTGTACTCTAGACAAAAATATTTCTTCACTCCCAGTGTAATACATAGGTACAGATAGTGCTGCCTTTATGTCTTCCTGTAAAGGTTATAAACACAGATAATACTACTCTGTTTACTACATTAATAATACTATGTCTCTCCCTATAAATAATGTAGGTACAGATAGTGCTGCCTCCTTGTCTCTCCCTATAAATAATGTAGGTACAGATAGTGCTGCCTCCTTGTCTCTTCCTATTAATAATGTAGGTACAGATAGTGCTGCCTCCTTGTCTCTTCCTATTAATAATGTAGGTACAGATAGTGCTGCCTCCTTGTCTCTCTCTGTAAGTGATAGATAATTCTTCCTCCCTGTTTCTCCTAGTAAATTATTTAGGTACAGATATTACTCCCACCCTGTCTCTACCAGTTAATGATGTAGGTACAGATAGTGCTGCACTCTTGTCTCTCCCAGTAAGTGATGTAGGTACAGATAGTACTGCCTCTCTAAGAATGATGCCAACAACTCATCATTTTTATTGTATTTTTCAGCAAGGCAATGGGAGATGTACTACAAAAAATTGCAAAGGAAAAAGAAGCAGAGCTTTGAACGCCACTGGGTTGGAAGAAAGACTTTAAGACGTCTCTCTCTGGGTCAGTCGGTGTTTTTCTGGTTGTGGAAATCTCCAATTGTGCAGGTTCCTAAAGGTTGCTAGTCCTGGCCTGAAGCTCAGTGGTCATAGCTATCAGGTCAGTCCCTAAACTCTATAAGTTAGCAGAGCAGTGCAGCTCATCTCTGTCTTGACTGCAAAATTAACTCTAGCCTTGCTTTGTAGGTGACAGGTTGCGTCAGTCTTACCAAGTTAATAAGTGACCCAAATACCTTCAGCAGTTTTATTCCTGATTTATGGGTTTCTGTGTGAGCTTTTGGCATCTTCTGCATTTGTTTACATGAGTAGCTTCCTGTTCTGTGTTTTCCTACAACTACCATGATGACTTGAGCTTCACTGAGAGCTGACACACATCACACCCTCTCTCATTCCCTCCCACTCCCTTTCTCACTCCCTCCCCCTCCCTGTTTCCCTAGCTAGCCCACCCATTACTAGCCCTTCCCAACTAATTCAAGATCCTGGTCTTGTGGTCTGGACCTTCTAAGCACAGGACATCATTTCTTCTGGGCAGCTGGCAGCACCGCCGACACGTCTGCCACGCCTGGCTACAGATAGTACTGTCTCCAAGTCTTTCCTTATTGTTTATTTGGTTCAGATGACCCTTCCATAGCTTCTAAGAGTAAAGAATGTATCCAACTTAGCTGTGCCGTATTCCCTTACTACAATGCGGGAAACCACTTTGGAATTATTCTGGTTGCCATTTTGTACTAGTAATAAATTTGGCTCCTCACCACCACCGCTCCCTAGTCACTGAGTAGATGTCTGATCATAAAATGGAACCAAATAAGAAGTAACATAGTCCTATGTCTTACGATCCTCGAGCTACAGAACCCAAAATCTGAATATCTACAATAAATGACCCCATTGACCTCCCTCTAACCATCGCTAGTCATTGAACCTCCAGGTTACAGATTTTCACTACCTTTAAGAAAATAAAAGTAAGAAAAAAATGAAAGTAAAATTTACAATTTTGGAAAGTCATATTATTAGATCATATCCTCAAAATAATATAAAAACGTCAAGAATCTGTAAATGTTTCCAAATTTTAAAAGGAGCAAAAGTAATTTAAGTGATAGAAGCGTTACACAACATTTAATTAGAATATTTTACGACGTGGCTTCTCCGGCAATGCATCACATCCAAGGAACGGGATATTTCTCATCTTCATACCAATTGCGACACATCTAAGAAATGTATATTAAATTGGAAATGTAATTACAGAACAGCTTAATAATACACCGAAATGGCTCCTCAAATTGCCGTAGTCAAATCCATCTCTACACGTCTCTGCTCTTCTGTATGACATATGTGAGAGCGGGAGAAAAAAAACATCGCTTCAGGTAATACAATGAGATGAAGACGTGGATCATGTGAAGATATATATATATATACAGCCAGCACCAGCCTGGCCTATGGGAACAAGAGCAAGAGTAGTCTATAGGCTGAGCACAACACAAGCTTCATTATTACTGGATAAAGATGGAACAGTAATGGGGACAATGTACACCCCAAGTTACATCCATTCACCCAATTTCAAATGAGCCTCCCAGATAGATAGGTTAGTGTCAGAACCAGAACATCACCCCAGCCCTGCAGATAGATAGGTTAGTGTCACCAGAACCAGAACATCACCCCAGCCCTGCAGATAGATAGGTTACTGTCACCAGAACCAGCATATCACCCCAGCCCTGCAGATAGATAGGTTACTGTCACCAGACCCAGCATATCACCCCAGTCCTGCAGATAGATAGGTTACTGTCACCAGAACCAGCATGTCACCCCAGCCCTGCAGATAGATAGGTTACTGTCACCAGTACCAGCATATCACCCCAGCCCTGCAGATAGATAGGTTACTGTCACCAGACCCCGACATATAACCCCAGTCCTGCAGATAGATAGGTTACTGTCACCAGAACCAGCATA
Organism: Leptodactylus fuscus; assembly: GCF_031893055.1. Lineage (NCBI taxonomy): Eukaryota > Metazoa > Chordata > Amphibia > Anura > Leptodactylidae > Leptodactylus > Leptodactylus fuscus. The sequence continues at coordinate 9,131,890 of NC_134268.1, forward strand.
TCACCCCAGCCCTGCAGATAGATAGGTTACTGTCACCAGAACCAGCATATCACCTCAGCCCTGCAGATAGATAGGTTACTGTCACCAGAACCAGCATACCACCCCAGTCCTGCAGATAGATAGGTTACTGTCACCAGACCCAGCATATCACCCCAGCCCTGCAGATAGATAGGTTACTGTCACCAGAACCAGCATATCACTCCAGCCCTGCAGATAGATAGGTTACTGTCACCAGAACCAGCATATCACCCCAGCCCTGAAGATAGATAGGTTACTGTCTCCAGAACCAGCATATCACCCCAGTCCTGCAGATAGATAGGTTACTGTCTCCAGAACCAGCATGTCACCCCAGCCCTGCAGATAGATAGGTTACTGTTACCAGAACCAGCATATCACCCCAGCCCTGCAGATAGATAGGTTACTGTCACCAGAACCAGCATATCACCCCAGCCCTGCAGATAGATAGGTTACTGTCACCAGAACAAGCATATCACCAAGCCCTGCAGATAGATAGGTTAGTGTCACCAGAACCAGCATATCACCCCAGCCTTGCAGATAGATAGGTTACTGTCACCAGAACCAGCATATCACCCCACCCCTGCAGATAGATAGGTTACTGTCACCAGAACCAGCATATCACCCAGCCCTGCAGATAGATAGGTTAGTGTCACCAGAACCAGCATATCACCCCAGCCTTGCAGATAGATAGGTTACTGTCACCAGAACCAGCATATCACCCCAGCCCTGCAGATAGATAGGTTACTGTCACCAGAACCAGCATACCACCCCAGTCCTGCAGATAGATAGGTTACTGTCACCAGACCCAGTATATCACCCCAGCCCTGCAGATAGATAGGTTACTGTCACCAGAACCAGCATATCACTCCAGCCCTGCAGATAGATAGGTTACTGTCACCAGAACCAGCATATCACCCCAGCCCTGAAGATAGATAGGTTACTGTCTCCAGAACCAGCATATCACCCCAGTCCTGCAGATAGATAGGTTACTGTCTCCAGAACCAGCATGTCACCCCAGCCCTGCAGATAGATAGGTTACTGTTACCAGAACCAGCATATCACCCCAGCCCTGCAGATAGATAGGTTACTGTCACCAGAACCAGCATATCACCCCAGCCCTGCAGATAGATAGGTTACTATCACCAGAACAAGCATATCACCAAGCCCTGCAGATAGATAGGTTAGTGTCACCAGAACCAGCATATCACCCCAGCCTTGCAGATAGATAGGTTACTGTCACCAGAACCAGCATATCACCCCACCCCTGCAGATAGATAGGTTACTGTCACCAGAACCAGCATATCACCCAGCCCTGCAGATAGATAGGTTAGTGTCACCAGAACCAGCATATCACCCCAGCCTTGCAGATAGATAGGTTACTGTCACCAGAACCAGCATATCACCCCAGCCCTGCAGATAGATAGGTTACTGTCACCAGAACCAGCATATCACCTCAGCCCTGCAGATAGATAGGTTACTGTCACCAGAACCAGCATATCACCCCAGCCCTGCAGATAGATAGGTTACTGTCACTAGAACCAGCATATCACCTCAGCCCTGCAGATAGATAGGTTACTGTCACCAGACACAGCATATCACCCCAGCCCTGCAGATAGATAGGTTACTGTCACCAGAACCAGCATATCACCCCAGCCCTGCAGATAGATAGGTTACTGTCACCAGAACCAGCATATCACCTCAGCCCTGCAGATAGATAGGTTACTGTCACCAGAACCAGCATATCACCCCATCCCTGCAGATAGATAGGTTACTGTCATCAGAACCAGCATATCACCCCAGCCCTGCAGATAGATAGGTTACTGTCACTAGAACCAGCATATCACCTCAGCCCTGCAGATAGATAGGTTACTGTCACCAGAACCAGCATATCACCCCAGCCCTGCAGATAGATAGGTTACTGTCACTAGAACCAGCATATCACCTCAGCCCTGCAGATAGATAGGTTACTGTCACCAGACCCAGCATATCACCCCAGCCCTGCAGATAGATAGGTTACTGTCACCAGAACCAGCATATCACCCCAGCCCTGCAGATAGATAGGTTACTGTCACCAGAACCAGCATATCACCTCAGCCCTGCAGATAGATAGGTTACTGTCACCAGAACCAGCATATCACCCCAGCCCTGCAGATAGATAGGTTACTGTCACCAGAACCAGCATATCACCCCAGCCCTGCAGATAGATAGGTTACTGTCACTAGAACCAGCATATCACCTCAGCCCTGCAGATAGATAGGTTAGTATCACCAGAACCAGTATATCACCCCAGCCCTGCAGATAGATAGGTTACTGTCACCAGACACAGCATATCACCCCAGCCCTGCAGATAGATAGGTTACTGTCACCAGAACCAGCATATCACCCCAGCCCTGCAGATAGATAGGTTAGAGTCACTGGGATCAATTTTTTTTTTTTTTTCCACATTACTGGCTCTGTTGCCCGGGTATTGCTGTTTTTGTCAATATGCAACAATAATTTTGGCACTTACTCCTTTGGGGCAATGCATTTTTATTAAGATAATGGAGGATGATCTGGTGTTTAATGGCTCTGTTTTCTTAAAAAGCACCTTTCACCTCTACTAACGCCAACTCTTTTCTTTCTTTAATGTGTCTAAGGCAATTGATATTTTTTTCTCCAGCCTTCTATTCCTCAGCGATCTGCACTGTCAGTCTTGGTGCCTGTACTGTATAGTCCCTGGGACGTCCGGTGGGCAGTCTCAGGCAGGGGGAGAATTATTCTGACGTCTTACTACATCTGCGTCTTCTTGATCTCACTTGACAGTACGGAGTCTCATTAGCATATCAGGCACTGGAAATATTTGCCTGGTTTGCTTGAGCATGGTGAAGGCTAAAGAGAAAAATTCCGACTTTGATGGAACCAGTGGAGTGGAACCTGTTACAGATGCAAAGCATTAGAGTTGGTGGAGGTGGTGAAGGGTCCACTTTAAATAAAGTTTTTAAGTAGAAAATTCAAATTGTGAATTTCCAGGATGTTCCTTCATATCTATGCAACAACATTTTTGGGTATCAATGGTATCGGTGCCTGCACTTCCCGAGGCATTTCGAGGGATAACTTCCAGTGCAAGAATTATGTGAGAAGCTCAACCTAGTCGCCTAGGCCAGTCTTGGGTCACAGTAGTGTATTACCTTTAAGTAGTATTTTCTACTGCTCGCAGTTATCAGCCCATTTCCGCTACTGCCCTCCTGAAGACCAGGACATTTCATAATTGTCATCTGAATGTTAACTTATACATTGCTTGTGCAGGGAATGAGGGTTTAGGTCTCCATCCTGTCTCAGAGGCCATAAAGGGGATTCACTTTCTCTGCTCTGGGTCAGGCTAAACCTGTCTGATGCTTGATGCCATCACCAATATGAATTGGACGCTGAAAGACCCAGAAAAAGAAGTTGAAGATTCCTTTAGGAGCAGAAGTTAACTTTTTTTTCTAAAAAAAAAAAAAAAAAAGGAAAATCCCTTTAACTACAGTAGTTAACTTGAAAAAGAAAAATCCCTTTAAGAAAGTAAGTAGCTTTTTTTTTTAAAAAAAAAATGGAAAATCCCTTTAAGAATGGTAGTTAACTTAAAAAAGGAAAATCTGCTTAAGACAGTCGTTATTTTTTTGTTTTTAGAAAAAAAGGAATATCCCTTTAAGAGCAGTAGTTATTAAAAAAAATAATTGAAAAATCCCTTTAAAAACAGTAGAATTCCGGGAGTCTTTATCATTTACACTCACCGACCACTTTATTAGGTACACCTGTCCAACTGCTCGTTAACACTTAATTTCTAATCAGCCAATCACATGGCGGCAACTCAGTGCATTTCGGCATGTAGACATGGTCAAGACAATCTCCTGCAGTTCAAACCGAGCATCAGTATGGGGAAGAAAGGTGATTTGAGTGCCTTTGAACGTGGCATGGTTGTTGGTGCCAGAAGGGCTGGTCTGAGTATTTCAGAAACTGCTGATCTACTGGGATTTTCACGCACAACCATCTCTAGGGTTTACAGAGAATGGTCCGAAAAAGAAAAAACATCCAGTGAGCGGCAGTTCTGTGGGGGGCGGAAATGCGTTGTTGATGCCAGAGGTCAGAGGAGAATGGCCAGACTGGTTCGAGCTGATAGAAAGGCAACAGTGACTCAAATAGCCACCCGTTACACCCAAGGTAGCCAGAAGAGCATCTCTGAACGCCGCACAGTACGTCCAACTTTGAGGCTACAGATGGGCTACAGCAGCAGAAGACCACACCGGGTGCCACTCCTTTCAGCTAAGAACAGGAAACTGAGGCTACAATTTGCACAAGCTCATCGAAATTGGACAATTGAAGATTGGAAAAACGTTGCCTGGTCTGATGAGTCTCGATTTCTGCTGCGACATTCGGATGGAAGGGTCAGAATTTGGCGTCAACAACATGAAAGCATGGATCCATCCTGCCTTGTATCGGTAACGGTTCAGGCTGGTGGTGGTGGTGTCATGGTGTGGGGAATATTTTCTTGGCACTCTTTGGGCCCCTTGGTACCAATTGAGCATCGTTGCAACGCCAAAGCCTACCTGAGTATTGTTGCTGACCATGTCCATCCCTTTATGACCACAATGTACCCAACATCTGATGGCTACTTTCAGCAGGATAATGCAATGCCATGTCATAAAGCTGGAATCATCTCAGACTGGTTTCTTGAACATGACAATGAGTTCACTGTACTCCAATGGCCTCCACAGTCACCAGATCTCAATCCAATAGAGGAGCATCTTTGGGATGTGGTGGAACGGGAGATTCGCATCATGGATGTGCAGCCGACAAATCTGCGGCAACTGTGTGATGCCATCATGTCGATATGGACCAAAATCTCTGAGGAATGCTTCCAGCACCTTGTTGTATCTATGCCACGAAGAATTGAGGCAGTTCTGAAGGCAAAAGGGGGTCCAACCCGTTACTAGCATGGTGTACCTAATAAAGTGGCCGGTGAGTGTATAGTCCTTGTTTTGCGGCCATGGTTATGTAATAGAGTTATGGGTAGATGGCGGAGGTTTCAGCTGTCTCTATGTTTGGATACTACGATGGGCCGTATACATTATACAGGGAAGGGCGAACTTTACTGTCTTCGAATAAAAAAACAAGAAAACCCCGTGAATCCATTTCTACAACGGCGGCTTTAATGAAGCCATTCAATTCTCAATATTGGAACAACATTCTTCAGGCAGGAGCTAGAAGTGCACACCGACGTGATGCCGAGAGGATCGAAACGTCCTTGGATGAAATGTTTACATTGTGGTTAAGTTCCCGCTTCATTAAAATGTTTGGAAAGTTTCTTTTACATCTGGCTGGGGAACGGTGGCAGATGTTCTATTTACTTGATACAATCGCTATTGCTGTAAGGGACGGTGCGGCGTACAAGCCGAAGCCACAGCCAAATTTTCTAATTATTTTTGAGAACAGGCAGGAGGATGGCAGATCCTACGCCGTGATGAATTTCGGCTATTCAGGCAATGAATGCTTTCCCAGTTACATTGCTGATGCACTTGATCATTTTTTGGGATGAGATGTTACAAGGTCACGGGTCCGATTTATGGAACTAATTTGAAGAATCATGGATAGAAGGCAAGGAAAGTCATTTGGGGAACCACATGGTCTTATGGTCTTACGGCCACACTAGAAGTCATGAGCCATCAGTGTAAGCTGGTTCCTCGGCTTATAATGGGGTCCATCTTAGTTCATGGTATTCATCATTTGGATGATGTGATGGAACTGTCAACAGAGACTCTCATGGCAGTGTGAACATTGCCTAAAGTTGCTTTTTTTCACTTATTTTGTTGCTCTAGACTTCTGTTCTAGGAAACTTCCAGGAGATTTCGACTTTGACAAGAAAACATCTGATCAAACCCAAGGATTTCTAAGGCTGCTTTTCAGATTCCTTTTATCTGAGTTATTTGTCTTGTTTTTTTTTCCAGCAATAAGTCCCATCGAGCGGCCATGACACCAGCCAATGGCTAGAGCAGATCCACTGGTCCTGACATCAATTGTGGTCTTAATGGTTTTACAGCCATTGACAACTGGTGCTTGCTGATCATGTCAGACCAGATAGGACATTCAGAAGCCAAGTAGCCTTCCATGGCTTGTTTACTAATTTAGCTTCCTGTGTATTTCTGACTCCTTTCTCTTTGCAATTTGACTCCTGTTTTGAACCTTACCTTAATTTCAGCCTTGACCCTGGATTTCAGCCCTGCTGAGCTCTTTGCATGCTTTGCCTAGTACACGTTGTTCTACTTCTGACTCTGACCTCTGACTGGATCCTGACAATTCTCCAGTCTCATTCTCTGATCTGCTGAATCTTGTTCTCGCTTCTAAGGATAAACAAAAGACTTTCCATATATTCTAATAGGTCATTCTGATCAGGATCCTCATCTCTTGGGTGTCTATTGCTTTGGACAAGGGGATGCATTAGTTGCAATTGCTACTAGGTCTAATGGGGTCCGAAGGCCTCTCTGCCACATAAGATGATGTCTTACAAATTTTGCATTGGAACCCATGAGCTCCAATTGATGATTCTGGCTCTGGATGATTTGTCCTACTCTGCATTGCCAAACAGTTTATTGATGTGAAACAAAAAGCAAGAAAGAGACTGTTCCTGTAGAGAGACATTCATTGCAAACCTCTGGATTAACTGACTTCCATGTAGATTAGGCCAGCAATGATTACCAAAAGAGGGAGACTTTCTCCCCACAGGTGTGCCACTGAAGACAAGGAAACGTCCTAGTGCAATTTACATCCTTATTATTGATTGCAAGATGCTCATTATCTCAGTAAGTAGATACTAAACATGGGCGAACCTCAGAAGAATTGTTACGTCTTGTGTTCAGACAAAATGAACCCCCAGTTAGGTCCGCTCTGAAAACCAGACAGAGGAGCTGCAGGTAAGCGGACACCGGTGGAGGGAGGGGGTTAATCACTGCACAGCGTGGGGTCCAAAAATTGAAACAATTTTTGGACTACATGCTGTGTAGTCAGGGGTGAACCTAGCCTTTTTGCCTTGGGGGGGGATTTGGGGGGGGGGCGGGTGGTGGTGGTGGGGGGTTGGGATTGGGGGGGGGGCAGCTTTCTGTCTTCCGCCTCAGGCGGCATAAAGGCTAGGTTCACCCCTGCCCCTGAGTCTGTAAAGGATAGAAAACACCGATCTAACACTATACGTACGAGCAGCATCATGTGGCTGATGGCAAAGAGAACACAAGTCTAAGGCCATAACCCCTACAACACACAAGCCCATTTCCCTTCCCCCCCATGACGCCATCCGATACATCTCATCGATATTTGTCTTTCCAGGTATATTTTATTTGCGTTTTTTTTTATTATTATTTTTGTGTTTTAATCAATGAACTGAAGTCAAAAACTGAATAATTTTCCCCTTCAAGCAAAGGAATAATATTCAGAGACCCGGCGGCCTGACATTGTATATATAGAACAGGCCGTGTCATTCATCTACTGCAAATATCTCATACATTCATGTGTAAATTCCCCGCAGCTGCTGCGGCCACATCGTGGATCAGGATTCGCCAATATTTATTGACAGTATTTCACATGTAATGAGTTTCCTCCGTAATCTCATCAATCTTTCATTCTTAATCTGACAGCGGTCTATATGAACCTGCCCGGGGTCTTTGTGCTCTCACAGGCTGTTTATCTAGTCAATAGTCTAAGTCCTAGATGTTGTGTATAAGATCTGCCGTATCTACAGAGGCTCTATACCTACAGGTACCCAAAGATATAACTAAGGCGTCCTCCTCAGACCCTTTAAGGAGGCATCCCCAGTGGATGGCATGCTCATATAGCGCCCCTTTTGTGGCCTTCATGTGTTTCATGAATTCCAGCAGGATACTTTCTAGTAAAGGGAAAGTCCTGAATATTTGGGGGCATTTCATGGAAGGAGATATGGTGGGTGACTATGAACAGGACGAGGGTTGTTCTGAGAGTTTAATACCTTTAATATTCTAGTGGGAGATGGATATAAATTGTCAAGGCTTGCATTGTTCCCAAGATCAAGGATTTATCATTTAATTCATGTGTTACAGCAGCAGTTTGTTCTCCAGAGCTGATCTTCCTAAAGTAATTTAGAAGAAGTTGCTAATACAGAAAGCTATATCTGAGGATCACCCGATCACCTGGTCTGTATGAAGTAATATATAGACTCTTCCATATTCTTTGTATCTCCCCATCAGCGCTGCACCTCCCATGAGGTGACCTGAAGCGACCGCTTCAGGCGGCGCTATGCCAGGGCCCGGGGGGCCGGCCTTTTTGCTTACCTAAGTCAGTCCAGGACAAGCTGTCCTGGACTGGCTTAGCGTCACCATCTCAGCAGCCTGGCACGGGAAGCGAGCGGTGGATTGGGGAGGCCCTGTGGACGCAGCGCTGCTCAAGCGGCCACCCCTCACGCTCAAGCAGAGAGCAGGTATTCTCCCTGCCTGCTCTCTGCCTGCTAACGCCGCTCCGCCACCCCCCCTCTGCTCCGCCCCCTTCCTCCCGCTCCCGAGGGGGAGGGCCGCTTTCTGTCGTCCGCCTCGGGCGGCAAAAAAGGTAGGTTCACCCCTGCTCCCCATGTTGTATGTCCTACTTCCAAAAAGACCCCTTTTGTCTTTTGTGACTCTGCAGTATATCATGAGAAAGAACCCTGCGCCGAGGTAACAAGACCTATATAATGGACAGTATGTGCCTGGGGTATCCTCCTCTGGGACCCTTAAAGTTACCGGCCATTGTTCTGAATAGAAAAAACATTGTAAGGGCAGAAGAGTAGATGAAATATTAATAATAAAGCAATGGTCACATGTTCCATGCCCCACTGTGATGGTCCCGGCCAGGACTTCCTTCCAATGATGACATCACATAAAATCGCAGCCTCAATGGTGAAGGCGTCTATGTATGATCAATGAGGGCAAGTGGATGTACAGTATGTGATGTTATGGGCAAGTAACTTGGTGGGGACCATAGGAGGGGTGGAGCACTGAACTTGGCGGGGTCTATCAGCTGGATCAACATTGATACAGTATATAGAATGATGGAGCTGCAACATCTGAATGAACATCTTGCCCCTTGGCCCAATGTTGGCTTCTCTTCAAGACTCCTCCGTACCTACAAGAGAAGCCAGTGACGTTCCCATAGAAATCAATTAGACTGAAATGCCCAAATCCTCCAAAAACAGCTCCAACCCTGCAATAACCGTGATAGAGATCTCCAGAGAGATTATAATGTATGTATGAAAGTGCAAATGTGGGGTTAAACTTTCTAATCCTGAGTAAGAGAATCTCAAGAAACCTCTCATTATCTCACAGATTTCCATAGAAACCTTCTAACAGGTGCAGATGACTTGTTGTTACTATTAGTCATTGTCAGTCGTCCCTCGAGTCTGTTTTCCAACACATCATCTCTCCGTGACATTGACATCTTGACTTGCAGCTGTTTATTGAAGAAAGTTAAGCTCGTGACCATTCGAGCTCGTGATTCTTGGATGAGTAGGGCAACGTTCCTTGTAGTCCTAACTTGGTGGAGTGCTAGACCTGTGAAGATCAAAGTCATGGGTGCTACATGATCCAGGAACAAGGCTAGGCAGCAGATATAAGATGTCAGGAGCGCACACGCTAGTCTATGGTTACTCGATCTCTTAGGTGTGCACTGCACATGGTGTTCAGTCTGGGTAGACATTGATAGGGAGGTCAACCATTGTTGTCACCACTGTATAATGCCCTACATAATCCTATTAGCCTTGGTAGCAGTCATCGGTCTGCCATATCATATGTGTGTTGCCCTCTAGGGACAGCCCCCTTAACATCATGCATGACTCAGTTAATAAGCCTATTGACATGATGCGAGGTTTATTAAAATTAGTATTTTTATTCCAAAAGGAACAGATTCCCAGCTATGGACAGCGCTGTTTCTGTCTTTTGGACCTCCTCAGCATAGCGTAGGGATACTAATTTGTCAGAGTGAGAGACTATGACCAGGGTCAGGGGATAATCGTACACATTAGGGAGAGTGTGTGCCTACATAGGCGTACGGAGACTTACAAGTCATTCCTGTTCCGCTAGGGATTCTGGGTAAAATATGCAAATCTATTCTCCATGATGCAATTAGGAGAACAGTGCCTCTGTATGCCGCCCTCTAGGGACAGCCCCCTTAACATCATGCATGACTTAGTTAATAAGCCTACTGACATGATGTGGGGTTTATTGCCAAATTAATATTTCTATTCCAAAAGGAACAGATTCCCAGCTATGGACAGCGCTGTTTCGGCCTATTGGACCTCCTCAGCATAGCGCAGGGATACTAAACTGGCAGAGTGAGAGACTATAGACCAGCATCAGGGGATAATCATATACATTAGGGAGAGTGTGTGCCTTAAATCAACTAAGGATTAGGGTTGAGCGATCGGGAATGATCGGATCCCAATCGGCGATTGAGCAAATATCACAATCGCGATCAGGATCGGCTGGAAAATGATCAGAAATCAGATTTTGAAATCTCATGATTAGCTCAACCCTATAAGTGACTTTTTCCATAGAGAAGCATTGACTAGAGTTGAGCGATCGGGATCGGGAAAGATTGGATCCCAATCGTCGATCGAGCAAGTTTCACGATCGGCTAGAAAATGATCGGAAATAGGATTTTAAAATCGATCCTGAAATCTCAAGATCGGCTCAACCCTACCTGCTAAGGATGATTCTTATAATCGGGAGTCTCTTTAGACCTAACAGTGTAATAATCAGGGTGGCTTTAAGAACAAAAAAGTAACCCTAGAGATGGAAAAACCTTCTGAGATTTGTTTCGCGAATATTCATCAGATTTGTTTGGAAATATATTTTAGACCAGTCTAGTTTGGTCCTAACTGAAAGTGGCTTTATTGTAATATGGATGGGGGATAATATGAAAATAAATAAATAAATAAATAAATAAAAATAACCCCCTTACTTTTCCTGCCGTCTGCAGCAGGACCTTCTTCCGAGACCATCTGCAATGTGGTTCAACCCCCAATTTTCTAGTTTGAACAAAAAATTAATTTTCACTAAATATTCACAAAACATATTCTCAAGACATTTATCCCATTTCTACTGGTCATGTTGGAGGCTGAAATATGGCCCCGTATATTCACCATGAGGCTGACTGGAAAGGATTTATAATTATACAGTTTATTTTTCTAATAAATTTTTATTAATAATTTTTCCAAAAATTTTGGGTTGAGTCGAAACTTAATTCATACAAAAGTAGAGATAGACTTATACAGAGCATAATAACTGGAAGACCAGGGAAACATAATAAATACTCACATCCCTCTCCTGGACTCCCTCACTGTCCACCTGGGGGGCCACTGAGGCTTGTGATTGGGCCTTAGATGTCGCTTAAAGCGTGCCAATGTTATGACCCCTTGACCCAATTACAGGTCACAGTCCCCCCAGGAGCTGTGACATCACCCAGGAGGTAAGAAGTAGATGGAAGACAACAGAAGAGGACAGTGAGCGACCCCAGGAGAGGTGGGGGAGGTGAGTATCGGTCCAGGAGAGGTGGGGGAGGCGAGTCTCGGTCCAGGAGAGGTGGGGGAGATGACTGTCGGTCCAGGAGAGGTGAGGGAGGCGAGTATGGGTCCAGGAGAGGTGGGAGAGGCGAGTGTCGGTCCAGGAGAGGTACGGGAGGCGAGTATGGGTCGAGGAGAGGGGGGGGGGAGGCAAGTATCGGTCCAGGAGAGGTGGGGGAGATGACTGTCGGTCCAGGAGAGGTGGGGGAGGCGAGTATGGGTCCAGGAGAGGTGGGAGAGGCGAGTGTCGGTCCAGGAGAGGTACGGGAGGCGAGTATGGGTCGAGGAGAGGGGGGGGAGGCAAGTATCGGTCCAGGAGAGGTGGGGGAGGCGAGTATAGGTCCAGGAGAGGTGGGGGAGGCAAGTATCAATCCAGGAGAGGTGGGAGAAGCGAGTGTCAGTCCAGGAGAGGTGGGGGAGGCGAGTATCGGTCCAGGAGAGGTGGGGGAGGTGAGTATCGGTCCAGGAGAGGTGGGGGAGGCAAGTATCGGTCCAGGAGAGGTGGGGGAGGTGAGTATCGGTCCAGGAGAGGTGGGGGAGGTGAGTATCGGTCCAGGAGAGGTGGGGGAGGCAAGTATCGGTCCAGGAGAGGTGGGGGAGGTGAGTATCGGTCCAGGACAAGTGGGGGAGGCGAGTATCGGTCCAGGAGAGGTGGGGGAGGTGAGTATCTGTCTTTATTATGTTCCGCACCTCCACGTATTATACTATAGAGTCGAAAGGAAACTGTCAGACGACCTTGGGAATATTCGCAAAGCAAATCTTGCGAGGTTCACCGATCTATAGCCGCAAGAACAAGGATTTCTGTAAGTTCCATTCAGATGAATGGGATGGACATGGAAATCTGCAACACATCATTCCTAGACAATTAGCAAATTATATCACAGCCATGTCTATAATCATCACAGATGTGACTAAAAATAAAAGAAGCGATGTCTGTTAAAGTTTGGGCCCCCTTTAACCCCCACTAAAGTGTTACTAAAGCTTCACTTAGAATTCATTTGTAACATTATCCCCAGAATATTCCACCTGAACTCATTTCCAAAAAGTGCGGCCGCGTTCTGGTCTCTCATATTGTTTCCTCCTGCAGAATCTGCCAATTAGAAAAAGTATTATCTACAAGCCCGAATCCCCCGGGGGCGATCCTCAGACATTCTGTATAATTAGAAGTGGGAGAGGAGATATTAAAATAAGCTGAAATGCCGAGGATGGAGCCCAGAAAGAGCCCGATCCGTCTCCGCAGACATCCAGGCAAAGTTCATGGTGGAGGAACCAATTAGAGGGCAGAAGATCCGTCATACGTCTGCAGATTACTATCGCTCCTGCGCACCTTCCTGGTCTGCAGAGAAGTCACAGAGTCAAATTATAGCAAAGGCAGAAAATAAGGAAAGATTATTACATAGATATTAACCCCTTCCCGACACCTGCCCTAAATGTACAGACATGGGAGCAAGTCAATGTGTAAGTGTGACCCAATGATGGTGACAACACAGGAGTAATGGGCGCAGCTCCAAAAGGGCCAAAAACAGCAGAATCAAAGAAATTTCTATCTATCTATCTATCTATCTATCTATCTATCTATCTATCTATCTATCTATCTATATATCTCCTATCTATCGATCATCTATCTCCTATCTATCTATCTATCTATCTATCTCCTATCTATCTATCTATCTATCTATCTATCTATCTATCTATCTCCTATCTATCAATCTATCTATCTCCTATCTATCTATCTATCTATCTATCTATCTATCTATCTCCTATCTATCTATCTATCTATCTATCTATATATCTCTTATCTATCTATCTATCTATCTATCTATCTATCTATCTATCTCCTATCTATCTATCTATCTATCTATCTATCTATCTATCTATCTATCTCCTATCTATCTATCTATCTATCATCTATCTATCTATCTATCTAGCTATCTATCTCCTATCTATCTATCTATCTATCTATCTATCTATCTCCTATCTATCTCTCTCCTATCTATCTATCTATCTATCTATCTATGCATCTAACTTCTATCTATCTATCTATCTATCTATCTATCTATCTCCTATCTATCTCCCTCCTATCTATCTATCTATCTATCTATCTATCTATCTATCTATCTATCTATCATCTATCTCCTATCTATCTATCTATCTATCTATCTATCTATCTATCTATCTATCTATCTATCTCCTGTCTATCTATCTCTCTCCTATCTATCTATCTATCTATCTATCTATCTATCTCCTATCTATCTATCTATCTATCTATCTATCTATCTATCTATCTCCTATCTATCTATCTATCTATCTATCTATCTATCTATCTATCTCCTATCTATCTATCTATCTCCTATCTATCTATCGCTCTCTCTCCTATCTATCTATCTATCTATCTATCTATCTATCTCCTATCTATCTATCTATCTATCTATCTATCTATCTATCTCCTATCTATCTATCTATCTATCAATCTATCACCTATATATCTATCTATCTATGTATCTATCTATCGCTCTCTCTCCTATCTATCTATCTATCTATCTATCTATCTATGCATCTAACTTCTATCTATCTATCTATCTATCTATCTATATCCTATCTATCTATCTATCTATCTATCTATCTATATCCTATCTATCTATCTATCTATCTATCTATCTATCTATCTATCTATCTATCTCCTATCTATCTCCCTTCTATCTATCTATCTATCTATCTATCTATCTATCTATCTATCTATATCCTATCTATCTATCTATCTATCTATCGCCTATCTCTCTATCTATCTATCTATCTATCTATCTATCTATCTATATCCTATCTATCTATCTATCTATCTATCTATCTATCTATCTCCTATCTATCTATCTATCTATCTATCTATCTATCTATCTATCTATATCCTATCTATCTCCTATCTATCTATCTATCTATCTATCTATCTATCTATCTATATCCTATCTATCTATCTATCTATCTATCTATCTATCTATCTATCTATCTCCTATCTATCTATCTATCTATCTATCTATCTATCTATCTCCTATTTATCTATCTATCTATCTCCTATCTATCTATCTATCTATCTATCTATCTATCTATCTGTCCATCTATCTATCTATCTATCTATCTATCTATCTATCTATCTCCTATCTATCTATCTATCTATCTATCTATCTATCATCTATCTATCTATCTATCTATCTATCTATCTGTCTGTCTGTCTATCTATCTATCTTCTATCTATCTATCTATCTATCTATCTATCTATCTATCTATCTCCTATCTATCTATCTATCTATCTATCTATCTATCTATCTATCTATCATCTATCTATCTGTCTGTCTATCTATCTATCTATCTATCTATCTATCTATCTATCTATCTATCTATCTATCTATCTATCTATCTATCTCCTATCTATCTCCTTAGACACAGGAATAAGATAACCGGCTGAACTTTTGCACTGTAAGTCCATCTAGGACTCTGCTCTGTAAGATCTATGGACAGGAGAGAGTATAATAAGTATTACTGCTCGCAGCAAGTGGTGATGAAGTCAATAGAAGCTGCAGAAGTCACGGAAGAAATTGCCTTCTATCTGGACTACGGCCATATTGACATCCCCATAGAAATCAATGGGGCCTGAAAAGTAGTTGCTGCATATGTTTTCAGGCGGCATTAGTTTAATATCACCCCCTGCAGCAGTTCGGGATATTACAGACCCGGAATCCGCTGTAAAATTCCATATTCTAAATAGCCATTTGCTTATCGGTGATCGGTCGGCTCGTCGCTAATTAACAGACACCACAAAATATGTAACAAAGCCAGAATCAATAGTTACATTGGGGAGAAGCGAGAAGCGAGCACATCGGCTGGGAGTGAGCGCCCGCTCGCTGCTTGTTAAATCCTCCTATTTAGTAAAACCTCACCTGAGCAGGCAACAAAGCGGGCACCGCGAGGCGGGCAGAGTCATAGCCGCCAGGATCTGTCTCCATTATGGATGTGACAAGGGTCTACTTACAGGAGAAGTAGCCGGGTTGAGATACATAGTAAATTGGGCATAAAGCACTTAAGCCGCACTCGGCCCGGAGGTGCCAAAATCAGTTATTTGACTTTAAAGCAAAATGTGATTTTTTTTCAATCAATCTCGTGAAAAGGCCGTGAGCGGTAATAGGGCAGGTAATTATATCCAGCACCGTCTAATGAAAGGCGAGGGAACAAACACCCGCACGCCCTGCCGTACTGTACAAGAGTCTGTGCAGATATTCCAATCATTGTCTGTGAAGACATGCCAGGACACACATGGAGTCCATATAAGCCTCTGTTCACATTGCCCACACTCTCCTGACCTTTGTCTCTGGCATATTTACAGGTCTCTGTCTCTCTTTATTCCACATCAGAAAATTATTTTCACGAACAAATATTTGCATGAATTTTTCACTATTTTAACGATGTATACTGAAGTCTATCCTGCTGTGTCTGATGGCTGAGATACCCAGCTTTCCCGCCTCCTGTTCTGACCTCTGCTTATTGCTGACCTTTGCTCCTGACCTCGGTTTTTGGCTAGCACTTTGCATTATCTACCAGGTACCTGTAGTCCCTCCTGACTCTAATCCCTGACAACACCCCAGCTTGTCTTATGACTTTCCTGCCCCCTGTTCTTGTATGTATTCCATTTTTTTTCCTGGCCTTGACCTTGTTCTTGGCGTATCCTTTGTATTGTTTACCTGGCAGTTGGCTCCTGTTCGGCGACTCCTGTCCAATTTTGTCTTCTGACCACCTGGTGACAAGCCATTGGTATGTCCTAACTATGTTACTTGGGATTCATGTTGTGGATGAGCCCGGGCTAGTGCTTTGTACAGGACTGACCTCTGCTCGGGTGCTTAGGTTCACAGCTCTCCTTCTTCTTGTTCTGTATATTTGTCCTGATGCTGCTTATTCCTGATCCTAGCCTTGACCTTGCTCCTGACCTTGCTCTAGTCTAGTCTTTTGTATTGTCTACATGGTACCTGTTCCTGACTATGCCTCTATCTTGTCTTCTAACTTGTTGAATCCTGACCATTCCCTGGGACAAACCTTGCCTACGATTCTAACTGTGTTACTTCTGAATCAGCCTAAACTAAACTACAGATTTTCGTTGAGCCCAAAATAATGCTTTGTACAAGTGATGTCCACCATGCTTTGCCTGGTTGGTGAGGTACATAGTCTTGCTGCTGCCCATACATTTGTACTAGTTACTCCTGATCCTAGCCTTGACCTTGCTCCTGACCTTGCTCTAGCCTAGTATTTTGTATTGTCTACCTGGTACCTGTTCCTGACTATGCCTCTATCTTGTCTTCTAACCTGCTGAATACCGACCACCCCCCTAGGATGACCCTTGTCTATGATTCTAACTGCATTACTTCTCAATTAGCCCTACATTGAACTACATATTTTCGATGAGCCCAAAATAATGCTTTGTATAGGCGATGTCCACCATGCTTTGGCTGCTTGTAGAGATACATAGCCTTGCTGCTTCCTATACATTTGCACTATTTACTCCTGATCTTAGCCTTGACCTTGCTCTTGTCCCTTGAAGTGTCTACCTGGTACCTGTTGTACTACTCCTGACTCTACTCCTTTGCAGGATTCCTGGTTATGCTCTTATGTCTTCTGTCCTGTCAAATCCTGCCCCCTACAACCCTTGGCCATACCCCTAACTACTCCATTCCTTCCCTAAGGTGCAATCCATCTTGAGGAGGAGAAAATGAATGTTTTTTCACCGGAAATATTTACAGCCCTGTCCCCATTGTATGGAGCACTTTACAAAACCAGCACAGTCCAGAAAGCTTTAGCAGCAGCAGATTGGCATTAACATAGGAGCTTGTAAATCTGAGCAGGGACATAAATCAGTAAAGTGCAGAAGTTACATTTTTGGAAATAAGGGAAGAGCGGAAAGTGATTGGTGACTGAAGCAATGCAATACTAATATAGGCAATAATGAATAAAAAGGGCGACATTGCAGACGTTTTATCTCCATCCTTCAGCCTGATGTTTATCTCTACATAACAAGCCTAGTAATGAGAATATACCGGTGCCGTGTGCGCATAGCCGCAGGTTTATTATGTATAAGTTATGGCGCCGGGCCCATAGATAAATCCATTTCCCACAGTAAGAGTACAGTAAGTGCCTACCTATCACTTCTAGTCATAGAAGACATTCCATAATCTTAGGTTTGTAAGTCATAACACATGAATGAATTAGTGGCGGTGACATGTGTATACAGTAAATATTAGGAAGGCTCCCGCCTCGCCGGAGCAGACTGAGCCCAGGTGATAGACAGCCCTCCCACCTTCACACTTAATGGCGCGGCTTTAATGAACTGGAAACTTGTGGGAGTCAGATACAATAATGTTTTCTGTATTTGCAAGGAGTTCCCTTGTCACATAGAGAAATGTCATCGCCAGGTAATGTTATCGCTGGTCTAGTCCCAATGAGAATACCGAGAAAGACGGAGCTCAATAATTCAACGCAACCGATATCAAATATTAATGTGTTATCAGAAAGTGAGGTGAGTGGTAATGCAGCATTATATATATGCATACCGTATACACAGGCGGTGGAGTCCTTAATGGGATGGCTCTGAGGTGGCCGCTCTTAGGATGATGGATTAGGAGTTAATAAACCATTGCAAAAAAGTTTTACTTGGATTTTTCAAGGTGCGAGAACAAGGCTGCTATGTACGAACATATGGAAAGCATCGGCCATGTCTATGACCCATCGACAGATCTGGAGGTGCAAGGACAGACTCTACAAGGTCCAGTAGGAAGGGCGATATTCTATGAGGTAGGGGAAGAGAACGCCAGCCTAGAATTGGTGAGAATTGATGATGTCCTCCAAGAGATGATCCAGCAGGTCTGATAATGGTGGACGGAGCAGTGGTACACCCGAGGTCCATGAATATTCAATTCCAGAATAAGTATCCCAAGTCCTTGGTCCCCAAATTGTGGGGCCTGTGTGAAGATGTCTGGCAGGGTCAGAAGCAGAGCCGACTGTGTATGCCCACGTCCACAAGAATATGGCCGCTTACACCAGCATACCGTGTGAGCAGCCATTCTCTTGTGGCCGCGGGTATGCACAGTCGGCTCTGTCCGAGGCTCGATCACAGAACCGAACACGCATGCCGAGAAGATTGAAACCCAGGATGGAAGAAGACACAGGGAGAGGGTGTTCCAGAAGAGAGGGTGTTCCAGAAGAAGATGGAGGTGGCGCTGGAGAGATCTCTTGCAGCATTGGGGACACCCCCAGTGCTGTTGGAATGCTGAGGACCGCCCCCAGTGCTGCGGGAGAACTCATTTACATACCGAAGAAAAAACAGATTTCTACCGAAGAAGACATCTAAAGGTAGGAGACGAATAGCCTTTCTTAAGAAGAAAAAGGGTATCCAATGATAGGATCCCTTTAAAGCACCGTACTGTAATGGAACAAATCCCTCGATGGTCTCGTGCCACCATTTCTTTTATTCAATTTGTCAAAAAAAACCAAAAAAACTTATATTTTGCAGGGAATATATTTTATAGGTTTTTGAAAAAAGTGACAATTCGTTCTAATACATTAAAATTAGGTAAGATAAACGAAAGTAAAAACAAAACGCAGCGTACAGGAGAAGGAAAAAGCCTGCCATTGAATCCCAGACGCCCCCATGAGACTCGCGCTTGGTACTTTCTGGAAGTCCCTACAATTAGTTGAGCAGTTTCCCTTCCTGCTGCCCCCCCCCTCCCCCCAGCTCAGAGTCAATTAATTATTTTAAGTAGCAAATGATTTGGCTAATGATTATACAATGCTGCGAATGCTGCGAACCCCCTCGGCATGTGCAATAAATTACATTCATTTACACATGTTCCTTCTATCGCCTTCCCGGGCTTTAGTAACATGTAAAAGAGTTTATCATCACCTGTTTACAACAAAAACACAAAAAAGATATCTCTCCGGGGGGCGCCAGGCAGGTGTTCTCCACCGCTATCATTAGTTTGCTTCCTGTCATATTAGATTCATCGTGTACATGCGGCGAGCGCAATTCAATTAAAGGTTGGAAAACGTCCCCTATAAATACAGGCGCCGCCTTATACTCGTTTTATGCACCAGGTGTAGCACTCGCTGCCAAAGCAGCCAAGAAGTAGCCGCATGTTTATCTGTTTCTGTCTGCAGGACTGGACCATGGCTGACTAAATAAATCTCAGCCGGTTGCAGAATGAGGACGGCTACTCATTCATGAACACTCAGGACTCGTGCACACAGCCAGATTACGCCGTCTAAGTATCAATGACCCATGCAAAAAAAAAAAAAAAATCCAAGAGAAAAAAAATTGTGACATCGTTGCTAGAGATGGGTATTCGTAATGAGCTAAGTCCGTTGCAAATTTTACCAAAATTCTGGGTTCAATTGAGCTCAAACTTTGAGAGATTGTCTAGAACGAATCCACCAAAGTTGATGATTATATTGACCAGTATGGCAAGGGGTGGATTGGTAATATACCTTACCAGGAAGATTAAAGAGGAGCCTATCTGTTAGATCACACAGTGGTCGGACTGGAGACGTGTTGCACACAGAAGGAAGCTATATGGTCCTTGAGTGTGATGATGTTGACACCGCCCCATAGGACCACTGAGACCCAATCTCAGGCCTCAGTGGTGAATTGGGAGCTGGAAAACATGGCAGACGGCCCAGGATGAACATTGGAAAAGAGATTGGAATGTTGGAGGTCTAGTCTATATCTTTGCACATCTTCCTGAGCCTCAAGTTATTATATACTCAGGCTTGACGAGACCTCGGAGAATAGACATAAACCTTTCCTTGCACTTGCAGTTTAAACTGAACAAGTTTGGTCCTAGATTAATATTTCTACCAAACTTAGCAAGTATTAGTAATGTAAATGTAGCAAGGTTCACTGTTATAATATACCAAATGTATAAAGGTGTAAGAAGTCTCTGCTCCTAGGAGGAGAATCTCTCCAGACACACAGAGGACGACACATACCTTGTGTCTGAGACCTTACACAAATTGCGCTCTCCTTGACATCCAGATGGTTCCACTTTTGCTCCTCGTGTTCAGGACATGAGAAGGTTGCCTGTACTGGTGAGAAGGACCTTCAGGTCACTCTCATGATTAAGATTATCATGGCCAATGGTCAGTGGGAATTTAGAAAGTTGATAGTCGTATTTGAGACATTCTGTCCCAAAATGTTCAATTTTTCTTCTGCATTCTTGTTACACTCTGGAAAAATTCTTTTGTTGTGTCTCCATCTCCTCCGCACTAGTTTGCTATGGAAATACAATTTAGAAAAACAAAATAATCTTCTCTGTATTCTATTTTTTTTTTTTTTTCATATTAGGACATCTGGTCACTAGAAGGTCGTAAAATTAGGTAACTACAACTGCCAGAAGAACAATTAAGTCCACCCATAGTGTTCCCAAGGGAATGAAGGGGTAAAGTTTAGCAAATTGATTTTTAGCAAAATCCATAAAAGCAGAAGTTTTGGCAGTTTGCTGGTCTGGAGCATTTAGAAATGTTGTAACACAATGTCAAGGAGGAAAGACATCAGCAATGATCTTAGAGAAGTTTAGAATGTAAAGAGTGTATGTTTATCTCATGACTGTATTTGAGAGCTGATTTATTACTGAGCGGCTGATCTCCAGTGGTTTCTTCTGGTAGACGTTCCAGATTGGTTAACCGATTTAATTAAAAATTTTCTGTACCTCTTCTTTACCAGATATAACATAACTTTTTGGTTTTTCCAGGAATCCTTGTTTATTCTGGTCTGTTAGTGGAAGGATCAACAACGTAATTTTATCGGGGGGCAGATGTTACAGTTCCGGGAGTCTATAGGAGCAGCATCCCCTGTGCCACATAAGAAGACACCCAGAAGATAGATGGCACATGGGAAGCCCAAGTATAGAATTGGCATTGCAAGTTATGAATCCCCATATGTGGATCCAAAAAATAAAGACATCAACCCAATGGATGATCCATAAGGTGTCAATTTTGGCATTTCTTACCTGTACCAAATATGATTGAGGGGATATCGTCACGCCATAGGGAGAGAACCACCATTTAGGTGTGTGGAGTCTTATTAAGCCATGAGCGCTCCACTGTGCAAAGGAACATGGGAAGAATATGCAAATCTGACTTCCATGATGTAATTAGGATGCCAGTGCCTCAAGTATGCACACCAATAGAGGGCGCTCACTGAGAATGTGCAAGTCTATCTTCCATGATGTAATTAGGAAGACAGAGTCTCAGTCAAGCAAACCTATAGAGGGCGCTCCCTTTAACATCATGCCGACCTTCTCAGAGGCCTTTGTTTGCAATGATGTTGGGATTTTACCAGGTACAGTCTTCTCAGGCAAGGACAGCTGTTTCGATGTTCTAGCATCTCATCAGCTTGGCGCAGAGAGGATTGACCTGGTAAAATCCCAACATCATGGCAAATATGACCTAATTCCTATCATCTAATGCAGATACTAATGGACCCGAAAACTACAAAGGACACCTGAGTATCCATCACAGAGAAGACGTAACACCACATGTTATTTTCCAATACAAAAAGTTTTGCCGTCCTCCGGTGAGAACTTTATATCCTTTCCAAATCAATAGTCAAGTACGCGAGAAGACGAGGCCAATCTCTTCACTTTGATTTATCTTTAATAAATTTATTGGAGAAATTTCTGAAGAAATGAGTAAAAGTAAATGATGAACTGAGGAAAATATTTCGCTTCTACCTTTATACAGCCTGCCTTTAATCTCAACGTCTTCTATCCTCTCATCTCCGGGCAGGGACAGGGCGTCCGCAACGCAGAGATCCACAGAAAGCGGCCAACACCGACTAATTACAATTCTGGAGGCAAAAGCAGACTGAAGGCAGATAACCTTGTAAATCCGCAACCAGACGCAACTTCACTAATATTTACCATTCAAAACAGCTTTATAGACCATTGTATGATGTGAGCCGCGTTACAATCGGAAAAATAATAAAGATCACTGATACTCTAATGTCTCCAAAGCCATGATAGGTAATAAATAGTGAGGGGACTGAAATCACAGGCAGCAGTAATACACTACATATAGGGGCAGCCGCAAAATCACTGGCGCAAAATAACGTGGCGTATACGCTCCTAACTCCCATTGAAATGAATGGGAGCATTTTGAGCGCGTCATCTGCCAGCACGTCTATACATGCCAGATCACGTTCAACGTTACATCGTGTGAACTTACCCTTATAGTAGTTATTTCCTGGATGTCCTGCAGTAGCACAATTACACATGGGATATACACTCACCGGCCACTTTATTAGGTACACCTGTCCAACTGCTCGTTAACACTTAATTTCTAATCAGCCAATCACATGGCGGCAACTCAGTGCATTTAGGCATGTAGACATGGTCAAGACAATCTCCTGCAGTTCAAACCGAGCATCAGTATGGGGAAGAAAGGTGATTTGAGGGCCTTTGAACGTGGCATGGTTGTTGGTGCCAGAAGGGCTGGTCTGAGTATTTCAGAAACTGCTGATCTACTGGGATTTTCACGCACAACCATCTCTAGGGTTTACAGAGAATGGTCCGAAAAAGAAAAAAACATCCAGTGAGCGGCAGTTCTGTGGGGGGCGGAAATGCGTTGTTGATGCCAGAGGTCAGAGGAGAATGGCCAGACTGGTTCGAGCTGATAGAAAGGCAACAGTGACTCAAATAGCCACCCGTTACAACCAAGGTAGCCAGAAGAGCATCTCTGAACGCCGCACAGTACGTCCAACTTTGAGGCTACAGATGGGCTACAGCAGCAGAAGACCACACCGGGTGCCACTCCTTTCAGCTAAGAACAGGAAACTGAGGCTACAATTTGCACAAGCTCATCGAAATTGGACAATTGAAGATTGGAAAAACGTTGCCTGGTCTGATGAGTCTCGATTTCTGCTGGGACATTTGGATGGTAGGGTCAGAATTTGGCGTCAACAACATGAAAGCATGGATCCATCCTGCCTTGTATCGGTAACGGTTCAGGCTGGTGGTGGTGGTGTCATGGTGTGGGGAATATTTTCTTGGCACTCTTTGGGCCCCTTGGTACCAATTGAGCATCGTTGCAACGCCAAAGCCTACCTGAGTATTGTTGCTGAGCATGTCCATCCCTTTATGACCACAATGTACCCAACATCTGATGGCTACTTTCAGCAGGATAATGCAATGCCATGTCATAAAGCTGGAATCATCTCAGACTGGTTTCTTGAACATGACAATGAGTTCACTGTACTCCAATGGCCTCCACAGTCACCAGATCTCAATCCAATAGAGGAGCATCTTTGGGATGTGGTGGAACGGGAGATTCGCATCATGGATGTGCAGCCGACAAATCTGCGACTGCAACTGTGTGATGCCATCATGTCAATATGGACCAAAATCTCTGAGGAATGCTTCCAGCACCTTGTTGTATCTATGCCACGAAGAATTGAGGCAGTTCTGAAGGCAAAAGGGGGTCCAACCCGTTACTAGCATGGTGTACCTAATAAAGTGGCCGGTGAGTGTATATATATATATATATATATATATATATATATATATATATATATATATATATATATTAAATGTTATAGTTTGTGCATTTGGATGTTTGTTACTCTTTCACGCAAAAATGGATGAATGGATTTGGATGAAATTTGGCACATAGATAGTTTCTAATCTCAGTTAACACATCGGCTACTTTTTATCCTGGTACATGACATGGCTTCACGATTGTTATGAATTTATGTTCACATACTATATTACACTGTTCTTAGCAGCAGCATTATCTCAGTTAATTGCAGATTGCTGATAAAGCCAGGGCTGTTATCTCTCTGTGTAAACACTCAGTTAACCCTCAGTCCATTGTGTACAAGCATTTGCATATTATTTGATCTGTTCCAGGCAACGTGCTGACACACTGGATGGGAAAACACCTTTAATCCAAATTGGCAGTTTGGTCCTCATAAACATGCCCGGAGAAAGAAAATCTAATTTGTTGCAAAATTCTAACATGAGAGCTATGAGGGAAGCCAGAAGCCACAGGGCTCTTTTCAAGCGGAGCTGAGGGGGATCATGGATGCTAACAACACGCTCATTATATGGTGTCCCAGTGAGCTGGTGAGATGCCGCAACAATTACAGGCACGGTGTGAGGAACAAGTTCAGCAGCAGGCCAGGTTAAAAGCTGCCGAAACTCCAGAGCAGGTGATTCATCGATGGCAGCAATTTCCAGAATATAGGGGTATTATCAAAGCCAACAACATGCAGATGAAGTTTCGGGCAGAAGCTAGTATATATATATATATATATATATATATATATATATATATATATATATATATATATCTGTATAATGTGTACACATGTGTGTTTTCTGTTCTTGTGTATGTATTTATTTGTACATGTGCGTGTTCCTGTACATATAATGTATGCATGTAATATTTAAGTGCCTGTATGATTTTTTGCATGTTTCTATACTGTAAGGGCATGAAAGCTGCGGCCTGACACAGATTCATGTCCTGCCTATGACTCCTTTGCTGTCAGTGATTGTCCGTACTGGACTATGCGCGGTGATTGTCAGATCTCTCTGGTCCGGGACTTCTTGTCTATTCATATATTACTCTCTGCTACAATTCCTTTCAAGAAACCCCTAAACAGGCAATTTGTCTTGAGAGATGGTGCGGTACTTGTATTTCTGCTATTCTGTAACCTATCATTTTCTCAAGTACATGCAATTTCTAAGTTCTCCCCATTTCCCTCCCCACTTGTGATTTTTTATCAATATTTCGGTGAGGTCAATTACCCCAAATTACATTTCTATTACTGTTATTATCCGTTATAGACAAAGACATCTTCAGCTGAACCAGGCAATATAACACTATCAGACTGGAGTGACCTTACCGCTGTCTGCTGACGCTTCTCCTACACTGAACTACATAACATATGTCCGGCAATAGAATATAACGGGGTGACCAGGATGTCTTACTGTATGACTGATGGAGAAGCCACAAAGTGATCTGTTATACAGTGTAATATAATGTTTGTGCAATGCTTAAAGGGAGTGTGTCAAGACAACCAGCATATCACCCCAGCCCTGCAGATAGATAGGTTACTGTCACCAGAACCAGCATATCACCGCAGCCCTGCAGATAGATAGGTTACTGTCACCAGTACCAGCATATCACCCCAGCCCTGCAAATAGATAGGTTACTGTCACCAGAACCAGCATATCACCCCAGTACTGCAGATAGATAGGTTACTGTCACCAGAACCAGCATATCACCCCAGCCCTGCAGATAGATAGGTTACTGTCACCAGACCCAGTATATCACCGCAGCCCTGCAGATAGATAGGTTACTGTCACCAGACCCCACTATATCACCCCAATCCTGCAGATAGATAGGTTACTGTCACCAGAACCAGCATATCACCCCAGCCCTGCAGATAGATAGGTTACTGTCACCAGACCCAGCATATCACCCCAGCCCTGCAGATAGATAGGTTACTGTCACCAGACCCAGCATATCACCACAGCCCTGCAGATAGATAGGTTACTGTCACCAGAAGCAGCATATCACCCCAGCCCTGCAGATAGATAGGTTACTGTCACCAGAACCAGCATATCACCCCAGTCCTGCAGATAGATAGGTTACTGTCACCAGACCCAGCATATCACCCCAGTCCTGCAGATAGATAGGTTACTGTCACCAGAACCAGCATATCACCCCAGTCCTGCAGATAGATAGGTTACTGTCACCAGACCCAGCATATCACCACAGCCCTGCAGATAGATAGGTTACTGTCACCAGAACCAGCATATCACCCCAGCACTGCAGATAGATAGGTTACTGTCACCAGAGCCAGCATATCACCCCAGCCCTGCAGATAGATAGGTTACTGTCACCAGACCCAGCATATCACCCCGACCCTGCAGATAGATAAGTTACTGTCACCAGAACCAGCATATCACCCCAGCCCTGCAGATAGATAGGTTACTGTCACCAGTACCAGTATATCACCCCAGCCCTGCAGATAGATAGGTTACTGTCACAAGAACCAGCATATCACCACAGCCCTGCAGATAGATAGGTTACTGTCACCAGAACCAGCATATCACCCCAATCCTGCAGATAGATAGGTTACTGTCACCAGAACCAGCATATCACCCCAGCCCTGCAGATAGATAGGTTAGTGTCACCAAACCCAGCATATCACCCCAGTCCTGCAGATAGATAGGTTACTGTCACCAGAACCTACATATCACCCCAGCCCTGCAGATAGATAGGTTAGTGTCACCAGAACCAGCATATCACCCCAGCCCTGCAGATAGATAGGTTACTGTCACCAGAACCAGCATATCACCGCAGCCCTGCAGATAGATAGGTTACTGTCACCAGTACCAGCATATCACCCCAGCCCTGCAAATAGATAGGTTACTGTCACCAGAACCAGCATATCACCCCAGCCCTGCAGATAGATAGGTTACTGTCACCAGAACCAGCATATCACCCCAGCCCTGCAGATAGATAGGTTACTGTCACCAGAACCAGCATATCACCCCAGTCCTGCAGATAGATAGGTTACTGTCACCAGAACCAGCATATCACCCCAGCCCTGCAGATAGATAGGTTACTGTCACCAGAACCAGCATATCACCCCAGCCCTGCAGATAGATAGGTTACTGTCACCAGAACCAGCATATCACCCCAACCCTGCAGATAGATAGGTTAGTGTCACCAGAACCAGTATATCACCGCAGCCCTGCAGATAGATAGGTTACTGTCACCAGACCCCACTATATCACCCCAATCCTGCAGATAGATAGGTTACTGTCACCAGAACCAGCATATCACCCCAGCCCTGCAGATAGATAGGTTACTGTCACCAGACCCAGCATATCACCCCAGCCCTGCAGATAGATAGGTTACTGTCACCAGACCCAGCATATCACCACAGCCCTGCAGATAGATAGGTTACTGTCACCAGAAGCAGCATATCACCCCAGCCCTGCAGATAGATAGGTTACTGTCACCAGAACCAGCATATCACCCCAGTCCTGCAGATAGATAGGTTACTGTCACCAGACCCAGCATATCACCCCAGTCCTGCAGATAGATAGGTTACTGTCACCAGAACCAGCATATCACCCCAGCCCTGCAGATAGATAGGTTACTGTCACCAGAACCAGCATATCACCCCAGTCCTGCAGATAGATAGGTTACTGTCACCAGACCCAGCATATCACCACAGCCCTGCAGATAGATAGGTTACTGTCACCAGAACCAGCATATCACCCCAGCACTGCAGATAGATAGGTTACTGTCACCAGAGCCAGCATATCACCCCAGCCCTGCAGATAGATAGGTTACTGTCACCAGACCCAGCATATCACCCCGACCCTGCAGATAGATAAGTTACTGTCACCAGAACCAGCATATCACCCCAGCCCTGCAGATAGATAGGTTACTGTCACCAGTACCAGTATATCACCCCAGCCCTGCAGATAGATAGGTTACTGTCACAAGAACCAGCATATCACCACAGCCCTGCAGATAGATAGGTTACTGTCACCAGAACCAGCATATCACCCCAATCCTGCAGATAGATAGGTTACTGTCACCAGAACCAGCATATCACCCCAGCCCTGCAGATAGATAGGTTAGTGTCACCAAACCCAGCATATCACCCCAGTCCTGCAGATAGATAGGTTACTGTCACCAGAACCTACATATCACCCCAGCCCTGCAGATAGATAGGTTACTGTCACCAGAACCTACATATCACCCCAGCCCTGCAGATAGATAGGTTACTGTCACCAGAACCAGCATATCACCCCAGCCCTGCAGATAGATAGGTTACTGTCACCAGAACCAGCATATCACCCCAGCCCTGCAGATAGATAGGTTACTGTCACCAGACCCAGCATATCACCCCAGCCCTGCAGATAGATAGGTTACTGTCACCAGACCCAGCATATCACCCCAGCCCTGCAGATAGATAGGTTACTGTCACCAGAACCAGCATATCACCCCAATCCTGCAGATAGATAGGTTACTGTCACCAGAACCAGCATATCACCCCAGCCCTGCAGATAGGTTAGTGTCACCAAACCCAGCATATCACCCCAGTCCTGCAGATAGATAGGTTACTGTCACCAGAACCTACATATCACCCCAGCCCTGCAGATAGATAGGTTACTGTCACCAGACCCCACTATATCACCCCAATCCTGCAGATAGATAGGTTACTGTCACCAGAACCAGCATATCACCCCAGCCTGGCAGATAGATAGGTTACTGTCACCAGAACCAGCATATCACCCCAGTCCTGCAGATAGATAGGTTACTGTCACCAGAACCAGCATATCACCCCAGCCCTGCAGATAGATAGGTTACTGTCACCAGAACCAGCATATCACCCCAGCCCTGCAGATAGGTTAGTGTCACCAAACCCAGCATATCACCCCAGTCCTGCAGATAGATAGGTTACTGTCACCAGAACCAGCATATCACCCCAGCCCTGCAGATAGGTTAGTGTCACCAAACCCAGCATATCACCCCAGTCCTGCAGATAGATAGGTTACTGTCACCAGAACCTACATATCACCCCAGCCCTGCAGATAGATAGGTTACTGTCACCAGACCCCACTATATCACCCCAATCCTGCAGATAGATAGGTTACTGTCACCAGAACCAGCATATCACCCCAGCCTGGCAGATAGATAGGTTACTGTCACCAGAACCAGCATATCACCCCAGTCCTGCAGATAGATAGGTTACTGTCACCAGAACCAGCATATCACCCCAGCCCTGCAGATAGATAGGTTACTGTCACCAGAACCAGCATATCACCCCAGTCCTGCAGATAGATAGGTTACTGTCACCAGAACCAGCATATCACCCCAGCCTGGCAGATAGATAGGTTACTGTCACCAGACCCAGCATATCACCCCAACCCTGCAGATAGATAGGTTACTGTCACCAGAACCAGAATATCACCCCAGCCCTGCAGATAGATAGGTTACTGTCACCAGAACCAGCATATCACCCCAGTCCTGCAGCTAGATAGGTTACTGTCACCAGAACCAGCATATCACCCCAGCCCTGCAGATAGGTTACTGTCACCAGAACCAGCATATCACCCCAGCCTGGCAGATAGATAGGTTAGTGTACCCAGAATATCACCCAGCATATTGACAAAAGCAGCCCGTGA
The DNA here is from genome assembly GCF_031893055.1 of Leptodactylus fuscus. Taxonomy (NCBI): domain Eukaryota; kingdom Metazoa; phylum Chordata; class Amphibia; order Anura; family Leptodactylidae; genus Leptodactylus; species Leptodactylus fuscus. The sequence goes on from NC_134268.1 coordinate 9,161,713, forward strand.
TTTGTTTGGTTTTGAAGACAGACACTCTTTAATAGATCAGTACCTTAAATTGTGACTTTAACTGGAATTGTTATTGTTCTATTTGGCCTCGAACTTTTCTCTTGTTGCAGCCTAGATGTTATGGTTGTGAAGCAAGAGCTAATTTCAGCAAAATACAAAGACTGGTTGATAACAGCGAGTAGAAATACAAGTTATTTAAATCAGTACACTAATGGGAGCCAGAGACAGACTCTCTAACACCTTCACCAGCATCAGCCACAAGGCCAGATGGATTTTGAAGAAGCTGAACCTCTTAACTATCGCCACCAAGAATTGTAAAGGTAATAAACGCTTCTCTAACTGATTCTAAACCAGAAACCATAATTGACTTACGGGTTGATCAGAAACAGGAGAATTATAGACCAGACAAGGATCAAACACTGGAAGAGTCATCAGATCAGGAGATAAAACTGATATCCAATAGTTTGCCCAGGGTCAATTCCGACTAGGTACATCAATGACAGATTCAGCAGGCAAACAAATAACCAGAGAATAAACCGAGAGTCAGAATTAAGCAATATAATACACACAATCAGATCATGAGCCAAACTAGAGAACTTAGCAGGCAACCTGGGTGAGGAGGAAGGGGTCTTGTTTATGCCTCCTCAGCTGATAATTGAACAATTGAGAATCCTGACACTAGAAATGATGCGATTGGCATATGGCACATGCACAGCCTTGGGAAGTTGGATTCCGTAAAACTAATGGCCATGTGGACCCATGGTAGATCAAAGTGGCTTCTTACAAAACAACTTGTGTTATCTTGTAAGTGCCATATAAATAGGGAAGAGTTTGACAGAGTGTAGCTCATAAGAAACCCGAAGTAACATGGTCGGCCATGCTATATTGTCTACCGTCACTTTAATGCAGCCCAATGTGGTGGGAATGACAATGGAATCCCAACCTCAGTTAAGGACCATGTCACCTCAAAGTCAAAAACTGCATTATCTGTGTGTTACTTGGGAGAACATACAGTTAGGGTTGAGCCGATCTTGAGTTTCAGGATCGATTTTAGAATCCGATTTCCGATAATTTTCTAGCCGATCCCAATCATGACATTTTCTCAATCGCCGATCGGGATCCGATCTTTCCCAATCCCGATCACTCAACCCTAGTCAATGCTTCTCTATGGGAAAAGTCACTTCTAGGGTTGAGCCGATTTTGAGATTTCAAAATCCGATTTTCGATCATTTTCAAGCCGATTCTGATTGTGAAATTTGCTCGATCGCCGATCGGGATCCGATCTTTCTCGATCCCGGTCACTCAACACTACATACTGTACTTGGCATCAACAACCAAAGAAAGACTTTTGGACTTTGATCAGTCATCGTGGAGATGCGTGAACCTTGTGAGGTTTGTTTGACTAATATTTGTGAGGTTCACCTGCCAGTTTGGTTTTAGGCTGAACTTGCTCGGTCAAAACTGAAAGTGCTTTTTTTTATATTGCAGAGTTTATTGCTAACTGGAGGCCCAGGGGAGGCGCGGAAAGATGAAAAAACACTGATACTCACCTCTTCTGGGCTCCCTCGTAATGTTTTGTGTTCCATCATGATCCTCTCCCAACCTCTTCCACTCTCCTATGTGATGTCATGGGCCTGGACGAACCACTAAGGCTTTGATGCAAGCGTCATGATTTTGGCATTCCCAATGCAACCCATCTGGTCCCAGGGATCCCCAAAGGCCAGTCTTGTCACCCAGAAGGCCGGAAGAATAGCATAATGGAGCTCCAGACACCTGGAGGGAGCCCAGGAGAGGTGATGGAAAGTGAGTATGGTTTTTATATTACCACACCTTACTGGGTCCTCCAAGTAGAGAGTCCAGAACATACTAGTGATTTATCAGTGGCAAATCCCAAATTTTTTGGATAATTTATAAGGAACCAGCTCTCACAGTGCTTGACCTTTTTGTACCAACCCAACATCTACCTCAGTGATAATGTTGTGGGGAGGCTGTCTTGAATTGGTGGTTAGAGGGACACCCCACAAAGAAGAGTCCAGAGACAGGGAGATGATGTGCTGCAACTCGATGTGCACTCGATGACCCCATGAACCATCATAACTACAAGACGTTCTGACAATGACTGGTAGCCACACTATGCTAGGACATAGCCATTCCTCCAGTTTCTAGTGATTTGCCTCCTGCACGGGTTTGTGCACACACTTAGGTTGTTAACAATTGACATTTCTTTATAAAGTTGGATCCGGTACGACAGGCACAGGGAAGGAATTGTGGGAAAATAAATGTTAAATAGAATTGAAGCAACCAATACCAGGCAGCTGCTGCCAAGCAGATGATGTCACAGTATGTGTGAGGAGAGGCTCCTAGCTTACCATCGGCACTGCAGAAGACATGTAATTCATGTCCGGTCTAGGCTAAAGGTAACACATCACCTGCTGCTTCATGTATAATGTAGTTATTGACATCTGAAGAGCTCCTGCTGAGCGCCGGAATGTGCAGATTTGACAGGTGCATTTTGCAAATTGGTGTTTAAAATTCTTGAAAATAAATGAACATCAAACAGAACACCCGGGAAAATTCTGCAAAGGAGAGAACGCGGCTGCCAGATGTCAGGAAACGAAGCTTTTCTGCAAAGATCAAAATGACTGAAAGTAAATGTGCACCGAAGAAAGTGCTTGTGTCAGACATGGCCTCACCTAACATGAACCTGACAGAATTTGCCCGTACCGTAGAATGTTCCAGCAATCGAGGAAAATGATGTGCACCTGAGCAGCATCCAAAAATATCTCCTATACTTTGTGTATCGATGCCTCGTGGCTTTCTGCATCTGATTCCTGACTATGTGATGCTTACATGTGTGAGATGCTAAGGCTAGAGCTGCAAGGGTTACAGGGATTACAATGGTTACAGGGATTACAATGGTTACAGGGGTTACAAGGGTTACAAGAGTTACAAGGGTTACAGGGGTTACAATGGTTACAGGGGTTAAAGGGGTTACAAACATTACAAGGGTTACAAGAGTTACAAGAGCTACAAGAGTTACAAGGGTTACAGGGGTTACAAGGGTCACAAGGGTTACAGTGGTTACAGGGGTTACAAGGGTTACAGGGGTTACAGGAGTTACACGGGTTACAGGGGTTGAAAGGGTTAAAGGGGTTACAAGCGTTACAAGGGTTACAGGGGTTACAAAGGTTACAGGGGTTACAAGGGTTACAGGGGTTACAGGAGTTACACGGGTTACAGGGGTTGCAAGGGTTAAAGGGGTTACAAGCGTTACAAGGGTTACAGGGGTTACAAAGGTTACATGGGTTACAAGGGTTACAGGGGTTACAAAGGTTACATGGGTTACAAGGGTTACAGGGGTTACAAGAGTTACAGGGGTTACAAGGGTTACAGGGGTTACAAGAGTTACAGGGGTTACAAGGGTCACAAGGGTTACAGGGGTTACAAGAGTTATAGGGGGTTACAGGGGTTACAAGGGTTACAAGGGTTACAGGGGTTACTAGCATTACAATGATTACAAGCATTACAAGGGTTACAAGAGTTACAAGTGTTACAAGGGTTATAAGGGTTAAAAGTGTAACAAGAATTACAGGGGTTATAAGGGTTACAGAGGTTATAAACGTTACAATAGTTACAGGAGTTACAAGGGTTACAAGACCTACAAGGGTTACAGGGGTTACAAAGGTTACAGGGGTTAAATGGGTTACAGGGGTTAAAGGGGTTACAGGGGTTACAAAGGTTACAGGGGTTACAAGGGTTACAGAAGTTACAAGGGTTCCAGTAGTGCTCCTTATTCACCACTGTCTATAGAAATAGAAAACCTTATAGGCGTCATACTAAGCACCTAAATTCTGAATGCAGCTTTAATAGTGACTAGAGAAGACCCGTGTATAATTCTGGCTGTGTACAAGCCTTGTATCTCTCCTGGTACATTGTCCCTGCCTGGGTTACACGGATGATGAGCTGATATTACCTCCTTCTCCTCGTTATCTCCATTTACAGCTTCAGATATAATTTACCTCAATTTCCCTTTTAACAAAAGCATCAAACTGAAAAGTCAAGAATAAATAGAAATGTTGGACTTAGACATCAAAGATGTTTTCTGTTCCAGCCCCGGGCTCCTATTAATGGAAAGAGGAGATTGTGGTCTGACAAAGGAGGCGAAAGAAGGAGATGTAAGGTGAAAGCCGGCAGGAATCAAAGAGGAAAATGTATGTACTTGTCTGGTATCCACCTCGTCACATTCAGCCCTATCACACCAAGCACCATGCGCCCAAATTATATTGTAGTTTTAGGTAAAGGAATGACTTCAATCCCATGACTTTAAAGGAAAGGAAATTACCATCTGGTTATCTGGAAAGAGGAAGCAGTGTGCCAAAGCCATGGGAAGCCTATAGGAACACCAAAATCTCAGGGACCTAAATGTGAGTACCCTGCTGATCAGATGTTTATAGTATAGAATATACATTGATATATTCACATTGTTACAGACTGTGCTGTTCGTTACTTCTCCCCTGGCAGGATACTATTTGATCCTGGTGGTTTGTTCTGGCCTTCCATACTGAAGAGCCCTGAGCTACTTTGTAAGATCTGTTCCTAGTCTATCCTGCTATTCCCATGCTGCGCACCTGACCGTCCCTCTGTCCAGTCATAGCGGTAGCCTGCACCTATTTTCCACCATAAGGTTCCACAATCCAACCTAGAGACATTACTTTATATTTTAGTTGACTCTGATTCCACAGTAAATAACAGTACACTCAGGTCATGGATTTAATTGGCGCTACCCAAGGGACCATTCAGAGGATGTGCTGTCACCTGGTTGTGGTCCTGAATGTTTATAAACTCACTTGTCAAGTTTCTGCACCAGGTCCATTAGTGTCAAGAAGAATTCTAGTCTTATTATGGGGTTTCTTCAGCTCCTCCTCTTGGCAACTCCATAGCCTCCATCTATTGTGTCTAAGGGTACATGTTCATATAGAAACGGCAGCATTTGGGCACAATACCCACATGTGGCCACCAATTTTACTGTATGACTTTTAGGTATCTCAATATCTGTGTTCCTTGAATTTATTGCTCACTTCAGTGCAGGGCTGCTCATAGCTATCACTTCAAGGTTGCCATATCTACCGGTGAACCTCTGGCTTGGTATAGTCAGTATAGCAGAGTTTAGAAATGCAGAGACAATCAGAGTGATCCCTCAGTATCCAACCCTGAGCTGAGGCGGGGTATGTAATGCCTAGCTTTCAGAGTTGTCATCTGCCTGGGATTACATTTGTATTCTGGCTCTATGTTCTTAGAACCTACCTTGTTTTTATGATGATTCCCTGGTTATTCATTTTAGCTTACTCTCCCAGTCCTGAAGTTGCAACCTGGTTCCCAAAACAGCCAAGTCCATCATGCATTATGGCAGGATTTACTTGTTTTACTTACTGCCTTTTGTCCTGCCAGTTACCTGCTGAATATCAGGAAATCAAATAAAAATTATATAACCTAAGGAATTGCCCAAGTGGCAATTATACATCAATATTTGTGCAACCAATGGTGGCAACATGCAGACAGGGCTTCTGGTAACCACAAGTCTTGCCAAGTTGGTGACTGCTAGGAAGAGAGTGCCATTCTGGTCCTGTTCTCAGCCTCTTGACCATTATTGGGTCCACCCAACCCTATTAGCTCCTAGATGTGCCTACCACTCCCCAACTCCCCTACACCAACACAAAAACATGAACAACACAGCTCTTCCAGTTTCTTTCGGCCTCTTTGATTCTTCAAATTCCTACCTGAAAGTTCCCACTAGAGATGGGTGAACCTTCCAAGATTCCTTTTGCAAATATTCAATATCCATGCACCAGTTTCGATTGGAACTGAAGTTGCTTGGTCCATAGCGGAAGTGCCATTATTATACCCTGGGGGCTCTTCAGACCCCAATGTCTAATAAGCAGAGGCCGTGGGGAGGTGGGGGAGAGCAATAAACACTGACATTCACCTTTCTTCACCTCTTCTGGGTTTCCTTGCAGCATCCGGGGTCCTTCTACCGCCCACCAACCTGGAGATTGATGTTGGTGGACCAATGGGTCACTAGGACTCATGATTGGGTTTAAGTGGTCATATGGGGTGCTTTAATGTCACAACACAGGCCAGGAGCCATGATAGCCGTAGTCTACCCCTGACAGAGGTTGTCCTTTAGCTCTTGTGAAGGTGACTAAGGGTGGGAAAGATGGATGGATGACTGGCTAGATGAGATGGTTCTAAGTATATCACAGATGTCATTACACAGACTTTTACCCTTTACCCATTAAACATTACAGAGGTGACTGTCTGCCTTTACGTCCTAATGGTATAAGTAATGTGGGGTCCCTGCTGCGACGTGGGCACAAGGTCTAGAGATCATTTTTGACATCTAATTATCAGGCCCAGCTCGGTCTGATTATAGTCATGTAGATTTCAGGCCGGCTTGTCGGCTCCCACATACGCTGACCTCAGTTACTGGAAGCAGCAGGTGGTCACTTTCAGGTTTGGATATAACAAAAATATCAGTAAATCATCTCTCTCTATCACGGCTGTACCAGGCCCGAGCTGATGAAATCTGCAGCATCAAAGCGCCCGTCAATTTGCTTTGCTGCTGTAGATACAATGTATTTTCTCTGGATGTGAAGGGAAACATATTTACTGCTGCGGATGGAACATTAGGCTTTAATGCCTTGCTTTAGGTTTCCTAAAAGAAAATGACAAGAAATAGCAAATCTGTAAGATGAAGGATTGTGATAGTTAATATGTATCAGGAAATTGCCATCAGCCAGGTTGTGGGTGTGAACATAGACTTATGTATTTTCATTTCAATCTCAACCTGCCCACCACCTCTGATGGCCCACCGGTAAGTGTCAGCTGTCCAGGGGGGTTATACATGGGGGTTATACATGGGGGTTATACATGGGGGTTATACATGCCTATAGCCAGGAATGATCAAAAACAATCCAACGTGCACACGTATCCTCCATGGGACCAGTATATACGCAGATGAAGCACAGCCTGATTTACTATAACCTGCATCATTGTCACGGTATAAAATATTTCTAGGTATAGATCTGTATATTTATATACACTTGGGAATAGTCTAGGTTCATATTTCTATGCAGATGTCTGATTTTTCTTTTGCTTACTTCATTTCCAAGCAATGTCTTCTCTGACATGCTACTTGTGTCCCTGCAGGTTCAGAGCTTAGAGGATGTTCCCTGCTTGTGGTCCTGCAGGGTCAGTGCTCATGGGGTGTTCCCTGCTTGTGGTCATATAGGTGCAGTGGTCAGGGGGTGTTCCCTGCTTGTGGTCCTGCAGGGTCAGTGCTCAGTTTGTGTTCCCTGCTTGTGGTCCTGAAGGGTCAGTGCTCAGTGGGTGTTCCATTTTTTTTGTTTTTGCAGGGTCAGTGCTCAGTGGGTGTTCCCTGCTTGTGGTCCTGCAGGGTCAGTGCTCAGTGGGTGTTCCTTTTTTTGTTTTTGCAGGGTCAGTGTTTAGTTTGTGTTCCCTGCTTGTGGTCCTGCAGGGTCAGTGCTCAGTGGGTGTTCCCTGCTTGTGGTCATATAGGGCCAGTGCTCAGTGGGTGTTCCCTGCTTGTGGTCCTGCAGGGTCAGTGCCCAGTGGGTGATCCCTGCTTGTGGTCATATAGGTGCAGTGCTCAGGGGGTGTTCCCTGCTTGTGGTCCTGCAGGGTCAGTGCTCAGTGGGTGTTCCCTGCTTGTGGTCATATAGGGTCAGTGCTTAGTGGATGTTCCCTGCTTGTGGTCCTGTCAGTTCAATAACATATACATTGATATTTTTATATCAGTTGATATCAGATGTGACAAAATATATATTTTTTAACAATAGGGCTTTGACATAGCTAATTACCTTCTCAATAAGACCATGCCAACATGAGCGTGCAGACTTTTTTATGGGACCAGTAGATGCTCAGATGAAGAATAATTTCTTTACATAGATTGCACCTTTGTCATAAAACAACATATTTCTAGATATGGATCTGTATATTTCTGTAGACTTGGGAATAGTCTAGGCTCACATTTTTTCTATATAGCTGTCTGATTTCTGATTTGCTTTTTTATCTTCAAGCAATGCTCTCTCTGACATGCTGCTTGTGGAACTGCAGGTTTGGAGCTCGGTAGATGTTCCTGCATTCAGTTTCAGCTATCCATGGGCAGAACCCTGCTTTGGATCACATGACGGGGGGGGGGGGGGGGGGGGCTGTGACTCATCAGTAACTGGGATAAGGTAAGTAAATTGCTACTCCCCAGAAAACCCTTTTAATCTCAGTGAGTGTACCCTGCTTGTGAAGCTGCAGGTTCAGAGCTCAGTGAGTGTTCCCTGCATGTGGAGCTGCAGGTTCAGGGCTCAGTGAGTGGTCCATGTATGTGTAGCTGCAGGTTCAGGGCTCAGTGGATGTTCACTGCTTGTGAAGCTGCAGGATCAGGGCTCAGTGAGTGGTCCCTGTATGTGTAGCTGCAGGATCAGGGCTCAGTGAGTGGTCCCTGTATGTGTAGCTGCAGGTTCAGGGCTTAGTTAGAGTTCCCTGCATGTGGAGCTGCCGGTTCAGAGCTCAGTGAGTGTTTCATGCATGTGGAGCTGAAGGTTCAGGGCTCAGTGAGTGTTCCCTGCATGAGGTCCTGCAGGTTAAGGGCTCAGTGAGTGTTCCCTGCATGTGGAGCTGAAGGTTCAGGGCTCAGTGAGTGTTCTCTGCATGAGGTCCTGCAGGTTCAGAGCTCAGTGAGTGTACCCTGCATGTGGTCCTGCAGGTTCAGAGCTCAGTGAGTGTACCCTGCATGTGGTCCTGCAGGTTCAGGGCTCAGTGAGTGTTCCCTGCATGTGGAGCTGCAAGTTCAGGGCTCAGTGAGTGTTCTCTGCATGTGGAGCTGCAGGTTCAGGACTCAGTGCGTATCATCTTAAAAATTACAGATTGTACATTCACAAGCATTAATTTATAGTTAATGATGTCTCCTGACTACTATGTTGTATAACTCATTATTACAGGTGATTGAATGACCAAACCCACGTTATATTGTGGTTATTTTTTTTATGGGGTTTTCTTAACAAATTAGGTAGTGATATATTATTTCAATAGTAACTCCCTATTGGAGTCAGACTGTCAGAGCCCTTATGATCCTTACAGGGTTACTTGCACTTCTGTCTGTGCTTTCTCCTATACATTTGAGCTTCTGACCACTTGAGCGCTGCTGTGTTGCAGTTCCCTACATAGGGGGGTGGGGGAGGCCACTGCTCAGGGGAATCCCTAAGTTTTTCACAATGGGTGGATCCCAAGGTATTGAACTGTCTTCAGGAAGAAAGAGATTTGCTGTCAAAAGAATGGTCAAGGTTGACAGAAGGATCTTTTATGTGGAGGGTGAAATTACCCGTCAAGTGTCTGTGTCACCTGTCTATAGCAATCTCCTTATTAGAGACAGCTATGTACCTATGTAAGTGACAGAGCCCTAACAATGATGGATGCCGCTCTGTAAATCTATGGCCCATTATCACCTAATTCCAGGCGGGATGCTCAGGGGATCGGAGGCTTAGGAAGATAAGGATGGACAATGCGTATCTCAGTCATCTGTCCAGATCGGTGAGGGGGAAGCTCCACGCACTGATGTTCTGCTTTCCAAGATTGACATTGATTTTAAGGGAAAAAAATGTATTTGATGGCGGCTTACTGTAGGGAAACTAAATCCTGGAAGATTAGAGGAAAATGAATTATAATAACACAATATGTTGTGCAGCCATTATTTCTGATGTATACTTCTAGAGGTATAGATGAGTCCAGCCTTACCTGAGCCCAAATATGGGGAAGGACTTAGCGTATCATAATGTAATACAGGAATATGCAGACGAAACCCTTCACAGGATGCAACGCACACCGCGACCACCGGGAGGCTGCAAACATGGAAGAGACATCTGGTGAGCAACACTATGTTGTTTTAAAAACCTTCTCATCTCATAGCACGTGTATATAAATGTGTGTTCATTATACATTTTCCCTAAAATTTCAGGTTCTACCAAGCCCTCTCACATGAATCTAACAAAGTGGCAACTTGCATGAGAACATTCTGATGTTCATTTCAGGGTGCAGAGTATGTGCTCTCCTCTCCTGGGAACATTATCCTTATACAACAGCCTCCGACATGTTCTGGTCTTCCTCCAAGACTGTCTGCCATCTTCTTCTCCTCCCCCCCCCCCACACACACTTCCAAGAGCACCTATTTGGGTCAATGTCATCACCCCCTGACACCACAGCTACAGAGACCCCTAAATAGAATAATCAACTTGACCCTAAACTTTTGGTTTGGCCCAAACAAGTTTGGTCTGAAATAAATTTTCCTGGACAATTTTTGGAATATCCAAAGAACGAATTCTGCACATTTAAAGGGGTCCTGCAGGAAAATATATAATCCCAGGATTAGTTAGGTGGGTGTACTGTCAGTGACCGACTACTTTACCCCAAGTGTGAGAAGGAGATAGCGGAGGTCCTTCCTCCCAACCGTGGTCAGGCTGTACAACCAACACCAAGCCAAGCGGAGATCACCCCCCCCCCCCCTCCAATCCCAGCCAGACCAATGTGACCAATGTGAGGTGACATCATTCTGATATGTCATTGGTTCCTCCCTAGTGACTGCAGTCATTGGTCACAATGGTGAGCCCTTCCACTGCCTGATTGACTTTTCATTTTACATAAGCCGCCCTTTTCAAAAAAAAATTCCTGGAGAGCCCCTTTAATAGAATGGGATTCCCTGTGCAATACTTCATGTCCCCAATGATGGCGCTGCAGGGCACTGAGCCCTCCCTGTACTGAGCATGCCTAGAAAACGCTCTCATAGACCTCAATGGAGACTATTGCTGCCTATGGCCATAACTATGCTGTAAAGCAGATCACTAAATGCTGCTAAACACAACCTTGTAAAAAAAAAAAATAGAATAAAAAAATACAATAAAAATAAATAAAAAATGAACAGATTAGAAAAAAGTGCTAATTCCAGTATCTGAGCTGCAGTACCCTTCTAGGCCACTACCTAGTGGATGGCGCTGTTCTGTCTCCGGCCCCACCAATCCGATATTATTGCCCTATACAAAGAATCAGCCATCAAACTAGAAGTTACGGAGAACCCGTTTAAGTCGCCGTCTATGCAGAATTTTTGCAGTTCTGTCCTAGGGAAATAAATCTCCGACCGCTAAAAAGACAGTAAAAAAAATTAATTGCGCAAAATTTGAAACCTCTTTAGATTAGACTTGGAAAAAAAATTCAATCCCAAACCCGTCGTTCATTTTAAGGATTCCATTATATATTTACCGCTCGCAAAAAACTTGCCGGGAAGCCATTTCGGAAGAGTTGCCGATGCAGCGCTAAACTCCAGACGGCTAATTTCATCAAAAAGTTTTTTTTTTTCTTTCCTCCTCTTGCACATAAAACAGACAGAATCGTCTCCATCCATTCTTCTATATTACCTGCTCGGAACATTCACCTAATGAAATGATAGTAATGCTCGGAGGGTTACAATTACAATGTATCCTCTAATACCTGATGACTGGTTACAATGTCATTACGATACTCAATGACTGTAAGGTGCGCGAGAGCCGCTAATTTTATCGTGGCAGGAAACTGCTGATGTTATGGATTGTCATATTTATCTTCTACATTAGGACTGTTCATCGCCTTCCTCATCCGGCTCCTCGAGCTGCCGGAGCATTTTTTTTTCGGGGCTTGTTAGCGGCTGCTTTGCTGGACATGGCACGTTGCGATTAGCAGATGCATCACAGACAGAAGTTTGAGGCCAATGAGCTGTGACTAATATTCCGTTTAGAACTTGACAGACGGTCCAGGTGGCAACGGCAACACAAATTTTAGAAGCAGGCAAAGGTTCAAGAGCTTCCCGGATCCGCAGCTGAAGGGCTCGAATGTTGAAATGTTACAGAATATCGTGAAATATTACAATGGCTGTTATGTTTTATGACTTTGAGCAGGGTTCGTAGAGGCCACAAGGTTTCTGCCCAATGGACATTGGATTTGTTACAGATGATGTTTTTACAGGCCAGGACACAGGGAAAACAATGCCGGGTGTCGATGACGTTCTTAATGGAATGACCGTGGCAATAATGTGTCGGATTGTAAGATCGTGGCGGGGAAAACGCAACATTTCTCTCCTTCGATATACCTGAGAGGAAGGTAAAATATGGCCAAAATATCGATGAATTTTTGTTGGATTTGTCGCCTTATGGTATAGCCCATACGTGCAAAAAAATCACCCACTGTGCCAACTCATTGGCAGCCAGTCTACTGCAATGTATAATAGCAGCAAAGTAGATGAGATTGAAACAAACAGCGCCAGCTGACCTACGGTGCAGGATTTCAAGGCAAAGCAAGTCAATTTATTCTCTACGATGTCACCATGGCTTTAACCCTTTGCAATGCAGAAAGTAAAAGCAATGGCTTAGTGAATATTGTTACAATTTAGCCATTTTTTGCCGTGGTAGAAGATCAGGAAGATCCACTGCTCATGAGTAGAGATGAGCGAACAGTTAAATATTCAAGATTCAATATTGGTTTTGAGTAGAGCCTCAGTATTCCACTACTCGATCAAATATCGAATCCCATTATAGTCTATGGGGAAAAATGCTCGTTTCAGGGGAAACCACTATTCGACTAATGAGAGTCACCAAGTCCACGAATAGCAGGAGGAGAGTGTTTAGGAGGAGTGCTGTGCAGTTAAAGCACATGGACCCCATTATAGTCTATGGGGTCCATGCACTTTAACTGCACAGCGCTTGCAGTTGCGCTGATAAAAAGTAAGCTCCCTCATAACAGCAAACTGCCAGCTCTCCCAACTAGCAAAGACGAGCCTGTGTCAAATCAATGCTGGTTCTGCAGCAGGCTCGTCCTTGCTAGTCGGGAGAGCTGGCAGCTTGCTGTTACGAGGGAGCTTACTTTCTCATAGGAATGAATAGACCAGCGTTGATTGGCCAGTGTACAGCATTCGGCCAATCGTATGTTCAGACCAAGCGATTCCCCAATTTAGTTCAGTCCGAATTTTCAAAATGACACCAATGAATGTACATTGATGAAAACAAAAATGAAAGACACAACAGGAATTGAAAAATGGGTGGGGGAGAGACAATGCATGCTGAGGATAAGAGTCCAAGAGTCTCAAAGAATATCCTAATTATCCAGAGGGTTCCCACAGGTGCGCCCAGGAAGGGGTCATAAGAGAAGGTAATACCAAGGCGCCCACATAGAGCTGAACTCCTGCTGAGTGCCGAGTTCACAGTGTCCTCCATTCCGGCTACTTCAGAGACTTTCCATAGAACGTGAGATACTGTAGGGGGATTCGGATGCCCAGTATAAGGGGATCAACGATTTGACAATGGCTATAGACAAAAGTTGAAGACAGAGTCACTTTGGAGACCTAGAGGGAAGGGTGGGGTACAAAATCAAAAATATGCCTGCAGGGCTCAGAGGTTTGAGAGTCCACAAACCTGGTTGCGAATCTGCTGAATGAGCGGCCAGAAGGGGATATCTCTTCGCATTCCCTCAAAACAAAAGCAGATAGGAGCCTGGGGCCTTATGGCAGCGCCAACGCAAACGGGAAGCCTCAGGACTGAACTTATGGATTACAATGGGCGTTTTATATAATCTAGTGACCAATTTAAAGCTCAGCTCATGTAAGCGTACGTCTAGAAGGGCCCATGGAGCGTTGGAGGACAGAGAATATTTCTCCGGGTTCAGGCACATAGATTGTATCAGTTCTTGTTGTTACTTCAGTCCTGTTCGGACTATAAAGTTTCCTCTTCTCAGTAGTTTGCTTCTTCTTCCTCTCGGTCCGGGTCTCATGGGCTCTGGGTTATACAATCCATGCCGCTGTCGCTGCAGTGTGGGAGGCCATTAATATGCACAATGAACGACACTAAATGAAATTACGTCCTGAAGCATAATTATAAATAAAGGTGTCTCTTCTTCCACCGCCGCGTGCATTGTACTTGTGATCCGTCTCTTTTATGTAACCCCTGTCCTCCTAAAGATATTTTAAAGTTTGAGGTGAGAAGAAGGTATTGAATAACCAGAAACTTGTGGTAAGATTATAGAACATTGGAATATAAGAAAGTATCTTGGATAAGTATATAGAATGCAGAGGACCCCTTGCAATGGTCATCTGGGTGGTAAGGGGTTAATGGGGCTCTCTTGGATCAAAATTAGATCAGGGTGCGTCCGGCTGGTACCTTCAGGGCTCATATAGGTCCATCTGCCTGCATATTACCCCAGCCCTGCAGATAGATAGGTTACTGTCACCAGAACCATCACACTGCCTCCGAGGTCAGGGATGCCATGCTGGATGAGATGGCAATGTGTTTTTCCCCGCTGCACCTGGGGCCAGGCATTTTTGTCATGTGTGATAATGGACCGAACCTGGTAGCGGCTCTGGAGCTTGCCAGCCTCCAACACGGTCCATGCCTGGCCCACGTTTTCAACTTATTGATGCAACGGTTTTTAAAAACGTACCCCAATTTACACAAGCTACTGGTGAAAGTGCGGCACTTGTGTGCCCACTTTGGCAAGTCTACAGTAGCTGCTGCTAGCCTCAATACACTCCAGCAATGCCTACATCTGCCTGAACCACCGGCTGTTGTCCCCACACGCTGAAACCCTAGATACCATATGTTGAGCAGGGTGTGTGAGCTGCAGAGACCTTTGATGGAGTTCCATCTCCAAAACCCAAGGGTTCATCAACATTAGCATGCGCTCATCACAATTCCTGATATGACAGCTGCGTTAAGCAGGGTGCAGGGTACAACGCAGACCAGGCCCGAGCACCAGGAACAGGTGTTACAATGGCTAGCGGATAATGCTTCCAGCTGCTTTTCCACCAGCCAGTCAGTAGTCACCACTACCTGCAGTCATCTTCATACCCAAGAGTCTGCCCCTCCTTCCTCCCAACATGCCCAATCTTCCCAACCCTTCCCATCCCACCCTTGCCTCCTCCCAGGATCTATTTTCGGGTCCTTTTACTGTCTCTCCCTCTGTTGAACCACTTCCCAAATTGCAGGAGCTACCAGACGACTTTGTGTGTCTTGATGCCAAAATCTGCAGAGGCATGTCCAGAGGCAGCAAGGCCAAATATTTTCCGTGTACTAGCCACTCACGCAAAACTCGCCCATGTTGGCACACTTATGCGAGATCTCTCCGTGTCTTTGAGGAGTCCACCAAGAGAGTCAGCTGTGACGACGCACTCGTGAGTATAACAATCCTGCCCCTGTGTGTGATGCAAGAATCCCTCATTGCCATCAGGGATAATGCATTGGACGCTGAGGAGTCGGGCATAGGAGCAGAACCATCCCAGCAGGATAGTCAGGGCACACTCCTGTCCGCTTCACAGCATATATTGATGGAGGAGGAGGAGGAGGAGGACGAAGTGGCAGATGATCTCATTGTCACACAGGAGGCTAGTGGCACCCCCTGGCCAAACTACCGCCACTGAGGGGCTTAGTGTAACCAGGAGGGACAAGTATAGGCGCATTTTGCGGGACTACCTGGCCGACCCCAGACCTGTCCTCTCCGATCCCTCTGCACCCTACACTTATTGGGTCTCCAAGTTGGATTTGGAACCTGCACTATATGCATTGGAGTGTCTTCAGCACAGCCGGTGGCATCATCATGGATAAGCACAGCCGGCTGACTTTCATCAAAATGAACAGCCAATGGATATACCCATCATTTACATGTCAGTTACATGACAAATTTAGTGCGGTTTGCACACTTTGCAAGTCTAAACTGAGTAGGGGCTCTGAAAAGAGCAACCTTACCACCTCTTGCGTGCAATGTCATTTTGAAGGCAAGCCCTGGGCTCAGTGGGAGAGAGCAATTGCAGGACAATCATCGCCCGGCGTTTCCGACACTGCCTCTTCCACTGTTTACAGTGCTGGTGCTGCAGTCCAGACCACCAGCTTGGACACCTACACATCTGTCTCTGACACATTGGGGAGTTCACCCTCATGCGCCCTTTTGGCCTGCACCATCATGCGCCTCTTCCCAGCCACTCCACATCTCCCAGGCGTTTCATTGCAGGCAGAAGTACAACACAACCCACCCCCATGCCCAAGCCTTCAACAGCCTCATCTAAAAACTGCTGGCCCTGGAGATGGCGTTTATGCTTCTGGATACCCAGGCCTTCCGTCCGCAGATGGCAGCTGGGGCACCTTCCTATGATGGGCCTAGCCGTTACTACTAGAGATGAGCAAGTACTGTTCGGATCAGCCGATCCGAACAGCACGCTCCATAGAAATGAATGGATGCACCTGGTACTTCCACTTTGACGGCGGCCGGCCGCTTAACCCCCCCGCGTGCCGGCTACGTCCATTCATTTCTATGCGAGCATGCTGTTCGGATCAGCTGATTCGAACAGTACTCGCTCATCTCTAGTTACTACTTCTCTTGGTGTGCTGTCCCCGCCTTGCACCTGCATGTGTCCTATAACATCAGTCGGGCCCAGAGTTTTGCTGCAAGGTCCACTTGACCACCGACGCGTCGACAAGCGCCTGTGGTCAGGGATGCTGCTTATCTTTAATGACAGGCCGGGTGAATGTGGTAGAGTCTGGGCCCGGGGTGCAGACTGGGGTGGCCTATCTCCTCTCCCAGGCCAAAATTCATGGCAGGAGTAGACTGAAACCGTACGACGCTGCAACCTCCACCCCAGCTACTAGCGGCAAACGCTAAAACACTGGCGTGGGGAGATGTCAGCAGGCCGTGCTGAAACTGATCAGCTTGGGGGACAGACAGCACAGTGCCTCCGAGGTCAGGGATGCCATCCTGGCTGAGATGGCATTTTTTTTTCCCTGCTACACCTGGGGCCTGGCATTTTGGCGCCTGTGATAATGGCTGGAACCTGGTAGCAGATCTGGAGCTTGCCAGACTCAAACACGGTCCACACATGACCCACGTTTTCAACTTGTTGGTGCCATGTTTCTTTGAAACCTACACCATTGTGCCTGATATACAGGTCAAAGTGGGGCCATTTTCATAAGTGAGAACTAGCCTCTGCTAGGCAGAAAACATTCAGAGCACACTCCTCTCATCTTCGCACCGTTGGCTGGCAGAGGAACTGTTCAACTGTTCAACTTCAAACTTTCTAGCAGCCATCAATGTAATTCCCAGTAGATCCTGAGTCTGCAAAGTTGTCAGTGGGTCTCCTTCCCCTTTTTGCAGCCATATATAAAAAAAAATCCCCAGCCGGTCTCCTTCCCCTTCTGGCAGCCGTACAGTACAGAAATATAATTCCCAGTAGACTCTGGTCCTTCCTTGATAGACCTCTTCAATGAATAGTAGATCACTGTGTCAAGAAGAACTATGAGGATTCATCAATGGTGAAAGTATCTGAGCAGACATGTCCACCAGGGCTCCGCTCAGTAGATGGTCGTGCACATCGCTATATACTTTGAACACTAGGTGGTGCCAAATGTTTTAACTCTTCAGTCTTAAGGAGAACATTTTATTGATGAACCATAAGGTGGCACTCATAATGCCTTTAGGATTGTAATATAAACCTATGGGGACTTTATGTGTCATACATAGCAGTGTCATGCTGGGGAACTACAAGTCCGCGCATACGATGCCAGTATGCAGCTATAACATCATGCCAACGGCCACAGTTTTCCAAAAATGATGCAAAAGTAGTTTCAAGTTGTCAATTTGTCCAAAGGCCAAGTCTATAGATTACCCAGCGGGAGAAGGAGGATCCTTCGTGTACTCGCAACTCTTAAAGTGAGCCATGACAGGCAATGAGTTGTGTTACCATGCAGAATGACTCCGCCATCTGGTGGGAGAAACCGAACCGAGGACAGAAGATAAAGCATCGGAGAGACACGAGGCAGCACAAAGTGATACAATGTAATGTATGAGCTATAGATGAGAGACTGCCATAGGCAACAGTGGCGCGGGGAGGGGCCGGCGCTGCCCCCAGCAATGCCCTCCATATGTATGTTTCCTGTAATGAGTTTACTTTCCACATATATCTCACTCTCAGAAGCACAAATGGAGCCATTTAAAAGTATTTAGGTTAATGGACTCTATAAAACTGCTCTGAAGCCTCTGTCAGCCCCTCCGCGCTCCGACAAAGTGCTGACTCTGCAAATCCTCAGTTACATTAGCTAAAGTTCAGCTAAACTTCCCCTCCAATCACACAGAGGTCTAATGTTCATCTGGTCACTGACTAGGCCATAAAACACCCACTTCTGGGGGCGCTGCTTGTCAGGGAGGAGATCCTGCACACAAGCCTCATGGGAAAGAAGGTATGCAAGTGAGCTCTCCTCCAGAGGGAAGAGAAGGGCTTCTACTGGTCGGGTTTGGCCAAATTTGTATATAGTGTCCAATTATTTATATAGTAAGAGCTCAGAACCAGGACTGCAGGGTATGGAGGCCCCAAAACTGACCACATCAGCCAGGGAAAACATTTTAGGAGGGGTTTGGGCAAACACTTTCACTCTTGGGTGAGGTTCTGCCCCTGGGTGCTGGAACCCAATATCCTCCCCCGTAGGTAAAAAGCCAATATGCCCTCCAGCTGCTAAAATACAACAGTCCCCCGCCCTCCTACCTGCTAGAAACCAACATTTCCCCCAGCTGCTGGCACCTAACATCCCACCAACTGCTGGCACCTAACATTCCACCAACTGATGGTACCTAACATTCCACCAGCTGCAAACACTTTCACTCTTGGGTGGGGTTCCACCCCTGGGTGCTGGAACCCAATATCCTCCCCCATAGGTAAAAACCCAATATGCCCTCCAGCTGCTAAAATACAACAGTCCCCCGCCCTCCTACCTGCTAGAAAACCAACATTTCCCCCAGCTGCTGGCACCTAACATTCCACCAGCTGCTGGCACCTAACATCCCACCAGCTGCTGGCACCTAACATTCCACCAGATGCTGGCACCTAACATCCCACCAACTGCTGGCACCTAACATCCCACCAACTGCTGGCACCTAACATTCCACCAGCAGCTGGCAACTAACATCCCACCAACTGCTGGCTCCTAACATCCCATCAACTGCTGGCACCTAACATTCCACCAACTGATGGCACCTAACATTCCACCAGCTGCTGGCACCTAACATTCCACCAGCTGCTGGCACCTAACATTGCACCAGCTGCTGGCACCTAACATTCCACCAACTACTGGCACCCAACATTCCACCAGCTGCTGGCACCTAACATTCCACCAGCTGCTGGCACCTAACATTCCACCAGCTGCTGGCAACTAACATCCCACCAACTGCTGGCACCCAACATTCCACCAGCTGCTGGCACCTAACATTCCACCGACTGCTGGCACCTAACATTCCACCAGCTGCTGGCACCTAACATCCCACCAACTACTGGCACCTAACATTCCACCAGCTTCTGGCACCTAACATTCCACCAACTGCTGGCACCTAACATCCCACCAACTGCTGGCACCTAAGATTCCACCAGCTACTGGCACCTAACATCCCACCAACTGCTGGCACCTAACATTCCACCAGCTGCTGGCACCCAACATTCCACCAGCTGCCGGCACCAAACTTTCTACCAGCTGCCGGCACCCAACATCCCACCAACTGCTGGCACCTAACATTTCACCAGCTGCTGGCACCTAACATTCCACCAGCTTCTGGCACCTAACATCCCACCAACTGCTGGCACCTAACATTCCACCAGCTGCTGGCAACTAACATCCCACCAGCTGCTGGCACCTAACATCCCACCAACTGCTGGCACCTAACATTCCACCAACTGATGGCACCTAACTACTGGCACCCAACATTCCACCAACTGCTGGCACCTAACATCCCACCAACTGCTGGCACCTAACATTCCACCAGCTACTGGCACCTAACATCCCACCAACTGCTGGCACCTAACATTCCACCAGCTGCCGGCACCCAACGTTCCACCAGCTGCTGACACCTAACATTCCACCAGCTGCTGGCACCTAACATTCCACCAGCTGCTGGCACCTAACATTCCACCAGCTGCTGGCACCTAACATCCCACCAACTGCTGGCACCCAACATTCCACCAGCTGCTTGCACCTAACATTCCACCAACTGCTGGCACCTAACAGCCCACCAACTGCTGGCACCTAACATTCCACCAGCTACTGGCACCTAACATCCCACCAACTGCGGGCACCTAACATTCCACCAGCTGCTGGCACCCAACATTCCACCAACTGCTGGCACCCAACATTCCACCAGCTGCTGACACCTAACATTCCACCAGCTGCCGGCACCCAACATTCCACCAGCTGCTGACACCTAACATTCCACCAGCTGCTGGCACCTAACATTCCACCAGCTGCTGGCACCTAACATTCCACCAGCTGCTGGCACCTAACATCCCACCAACTGCTGGCACCCAACATTCCACCAGCTGCTTGCACCTAACATTCCACCAACTGCTGGCACCTAACAGCCCACCAACTGCTGGCACCTAACATTCCACCAGCTACTGGCACCTAACATCCCACCAACTGCGGGCACCTAACATTCCACCAGCTGCTGGCACCCAACATTCCACCAACTGCTGGCACCCAACATTCCACCAGCTGCTGACACCTAACATTCCACCAGCTGCTGGCACCTAACATTCCACCAACTGCTGGCACCTAACATTCCACCAGCTGCTGGCACCCAACATTCCACCAGCTGCTGGCACCCAACATTCCACCAGCTGCCGGCACCCAACATTCCACCAGCTCCTGACACCTAACATTCCACCAGCTGCTGGCACCTAACATCCCACCAACTGCTGGCACCCAACATTCCACCAGCTGCTTGCACCTAACATTCCACCAACTGCTGGCACCTAACATCCCACCAACTGCTGGCACCTAACATTCCACCAGCTACTGGAACCTAACATCCCACCAACTGCGGGCACCTAACATTCCACCAGCTGCTGGCACCTAACATCCCACCAACTGCTGGCACCCAACATTCCACCAGCTGCTGGCACCTAACATTCCACCAGCTGCTGGCACCTAACATTCCACCAGCTGCCGGCACCCAACATTCCACCAGCTGCCGGCACCTAACATTGCACCAACTGCTGGCACCTAACATTCCACCAGCTGCCGGCACCCAACATTCCACCAGCTGCCGACACCTAATATTCCACCAGCTGCCGGCACCTAACATCCCACCAGCTGCCGGCACCTAACATCCCACCAGCTGCTGGCACCTAACATCCCACCAGCTGCTGGCACCTAACATTCCACCAGCTACTGGCACCTAACATCCCACCAACTGCTGGCACCTAACATTCCACCAGCTGCCGGCACCCAACATTCCACCAGCTGCTGACACCTAACATTCCACCAGCTGCTGGCACCTAACATTCCAACAACTACCGGCACCTAACATCCCACCAGCTTCTCATATGCAATGTTTCCCCGACTGTTAGAACCCAACTTTCCTTCAGCTGGCACCCAACATTGCCTTGGCTGCCGAAACACAACATTTTTCATGGCTGCTGGAACCCAACCCCACACAGCTACAGAACCCACTACCCAGAAGGGAGCAGCACATTTTTGGAGATCGGCTACAGAAGGTCTCAGGCCATCCCCCTGTTGGTTATTTGTCACAGGGCCATAGATACTGGACCCACGTGGTGATATATTCTGTTCATGTAGCAGAGCTGAGGCTGGTGATCTGTTCCTCTCGGCAGTCGCTGCCACCTTCACAGGTCACATCATGTGTGAGATTATGAAACTGATATTACAGGATGTGGGAGAACAAGTTTACTTATTTATAGCCGCGGTCTTCAGGATTCCTGGGATTCCAATTTTAGGACTTGTTATCCAGGTGTCACAGTCAGGGAAGAGCTCGAGATCAAAGCAGGAGGTGATTAACCCCCATAGGCGTCCGGTGGCCGTGGAGGAGGAGGGCGAGGATGTCACTGGAGAACGTCGCACCATAAACTGGTACAGAGAACTTATCAGAATGAATATCCCATTACAGAAATATTCTGGCCTCTGTAAAATCTCCTATCTATCTATATCCTATCTATCTATCTATCTATCTATCTATCTATCTATATCCTATCTATCTATCTATCTATCTATCTATCTATCTTTCTATCTATCTATCTATCTATCTATCTATCTATCTATCTATCTATCTATCTATATCCTATCTATCTATCTATCTATCTATATCCTATCTATCTATCTATCTATCTATCTATCTATCTATCTATCTATCTATCTTTCTATCTATCTATCTATCTATCTATCTATCTATCTATCTATCTATCTATCTATATCCTATCTATCTATCTATCTATCTATCTATCGATCATCTATCTCCTATCTATCTATCTATCTATCTATCTATCTATCTATCTATCTCCTATCTATCTATCTCCTATCTATCTATCTATCTATCTATCTATCTATCTATCTATCTCCTATCTATCTATCTATCTATCTATCTATCTATCTATCTATCGATCTATCTCCTACCTATCTATCTCCTATCTATCTATCTATCTATCTATCTATCTATCTATCTATCTATCTATCATCTATCTATCTATCTATCTATCTATCTCCTATCTATCTATCTCCTATCTATCTATCTATCTATCTATCTATCTATCTATCTATCTATCTCCTATCTATCTATCTCCTATCTATCTATATATCTATCTATCTATCTCCTATCTATTAGAGATGAGCGAACAGTGTTCTATCGAACACATGTTCGATCGGATATCAGGGTGTTCGCCATGTTCGAATCGAATCGAACACCGCGTGGTAAAGTGCGCCAAAATTCGATTCCCCTCCCACCTTCCCTGGCGCCTTTTTTGCACCAATAACAGCGCAGGGGAGGTGGGACAGGAACTACGACACTGGGGGCATTGAAAAAAATTGGAAAAAGTCATTGGCTGCCGAAATCAGGTGACCTCCATTTTAGACGAATAGTGGATTTCAAATCCGGGTCATATGAGAATGTGAACTTTGTGACTATGAGACAGGGATAGCTGTACAGGCAGGGATAGCTAGGGATAACCTTTATTTAGGGGGGAATGTTATTAAAAATAACTTTTTGGGGCTCTATCGGGTGTGTAATTGTGATTTTTGTGAGATAAACTTTTTCCCATAGGGATGCATTGGCCAGTGCTGATTGGCCAGAGTACGGAATTCGGCCAATCAGCGCTGGCTCTGCTGGAGGAGGCGGAGTCTAAGGTCGGACCTGAATGGAGACTGGTGTGAAGCGATCTTAGACTCCGCCTCCTCCAGCAGAGCCAGCGCTGATTGGTCGAGTTCCGTACTCTGGCCAATCAGCACTGGCCAATGCATTTCTATGGGGAAAAGTTAGCTTGCGAAAATCGCAAACTGACAGGGATTTCCATGAAATAAAGTGACTTTTATGCCCCCAGACATGCTTCCCCTGCTGTCCCAGTGTCATTCCAGGGTGTTGGTATCATTTCCTGGGGTGTCATAGTGGACTTGGTGACCCTCCAGACACGAATTTGGGTTTCCCCCTTAACGAGTATATGTTCCCCATAGACTATAATGGGATTCGAAACCCATTCGAACACTCGAACAGTGAGCGGCTGTTCGAATCGAATTTCGAACCTCGAACATTTTAGTGTTCGCTCATCTCTACTATCTATCTATCTATCTATCTATCTATCTATCTCCTATCTATTTATCTATCTATCTATCTATCTATCTCCTATCTATCTATCTATTTATCTATCTATCTATCTATCTATCTATCTCCTATCTATCTATCTATTTATCTATCTATCTATCTATCTATCTCCTATCTATCTATCTATCTATCTATCTATCTCCTATCTATCTATCTATCTATCTATCTATCTATCTATCTCCTATCTATTTATCTATCTATCTATCTATCTCCTATCTATCTATCTATTTATCTATCTATCTATCTATCTATCTATCTATCTCCTATCTATCTATCTATCTATCTATCTATCTCCTATCTATCTATCTCCTATCTATCTATCTATCTATCTATCTATCTATCTATCTCCTATCTATCTATCTATCTATCTATCTATCTATCTATCTCCTATCTATCTATCTATCTATCTATCTATCTATCTCCTATCTATCTATCTATCTAGCTATCTATCTATCTATCTATCTATCTATCTATCTATCTATCTCCTATCTATCTATCTATCTATCTATCTATCTATCTATCTCCTATCTATCTATCTATCTATCTATCTATCTATCTCCTATCTATTTATCTATCTATCTATCTATCTATCTATCTATCTATCTATCTATCTATCTATCTATCTCCTATCTATCTACTCTATCTATCTATCTATCTATCTATCTATCTATCTATCTATCTATCTATCTATCTATCTATCTATCTATGGGTCTGTCTATCTAGACGTCATCTATGAAGTCATTTCTTTAGCCCGGTGTATATTTCTTGTTTTTTTCTTCTATTATTTCTATTTGTAAACTATTTTTTCCAAGCTGGGATTCTTTCTAGATAAAATGACTCAGAGCTGACATTTCTATCCTGCCAATCTATTAGTCTAAGAAACTTCTACAAGCCATTAAAAGTTAGACCCTCGTCTGAAATAACAAGGTGCAGAGAAGACAATGTAGCGACGTGTCTGTTCTCGCAGGTATCAGCCAGCCGGTAAAGGATTAGAAAACCTGATCACATCAATATATGGAGGACAGAAAGAAATGTTCACATTCAGAAGGCAAATAGGGAGCGAAGGAGCGGAGCCTTTCATAGTTATTAATAGACACTGAACGCGATTCATCCGCAGACAGATAAGAGGAGTATTGTGTGTCTCCAGGCAACTGCTAAAAGATTTGGTGTTGATGTAAAGGGGAGAATTATGTAAGACAAACAAGTGGAACTTCTTCCATGTAAGTACATTAATGGGAAACCCTCCCAAAATACATAATGCTCTGGTTACATTGTTACAAGGCTACATAAAGAGGAACTCTAGCTGAAATACAATGCTCTGGTTTAGAGGGACATTGCACCTGGAGAATAGATACATGTGGCTACATAATGTCACATGTCAAAAAGCCTTTATGAGGGGGAGGGGGTGATAGAAAATAAAAACATTTCGGGATTTTAAGTCAATAACTTTGGATGTTTTTCCCTCCACTACTTTGTATAGACGATTTCTAACCTTCCGTGGAATAAGAACAAATATAAGGAGATGAGAGAAGGCGCAGGACTTAGGAAGCTTCACTCTCCATAACTCAGACCTCATTGGACGCCGCCGCTTTAATAAATCGCAGCAGTTAATTTACTCCCGGTCCAAATATGTAAGAAATCCAATAATTGACAACCCAACATCTGTTCTGGAATTATTAGAGCATTTTAATGGCCGCTCTCATCAGTTCCTGTGACAGATGCTTCTATCCATAGATAATAGTGGAGGCAGTCAGATATGGAAATATGGATCAGCTCCTTTACTGCTCCCTGTAATGTCCCGAGGAGACAAAGAAGATTCTTCTACATTGTCTATAAGCCTGGCAATGTTATCATATTTATTATATACTGAAGTAGTACTGCTGTCATAGATAGATAGATAGATAGATAGATAGATAGATAGATAGATGATAGATAGATAGATAGATAGATAGATAGATAGATAGGAGATAGATAGATAGATAGATAGATAGATAGGAGATAGATAGATAGATAGATAGATAGATAGATAGATAGATAGATATGAGAAAGGCTTTCCCCTATTTATTATATTATATATTAAAACAATATATAGATAGAGATTGACAAATGCATAGATATAAGATAGATAGTAATGAAGGCTATCCTCTATAGTGAGGAGTCCTGGAATGGAGGTCTATCCTCTTCAGTGATGAGTCCTGGAATGGAGGTCTATCCTCTATAGTGATGTATCCTGGTATTGGAGGTCTATCCTCTACAGTAAGGGGTCCTGGTATTGGAGGTCTATCCTCTATAGTAAGGAGTCCTGGAATGGAGGTCTATCCTCTTCAGTGATGAGTCCTGGAATGAAGGTCTATCCTCTATAGTGATGGGTCCTGGAATGGAGGTCTATCCTCTACAGTGAGAAGTCCTGGAATGGAGGTCTATCCTCTATAGTGATGTATCCTGGTATTGGAGGTCTATCCTTTATAGTGAGGGGTCCTGGTATTGGAGGTCTATCCTCTATAGTGAGGAGTCCTGGTATTGGAGGTCTATCCTCTATAGTGAGGGGTCCTGGTATTGGAGGTCTATCCTCTATAGTGAGGAGTCCTGGTATTGGAGGTCTATCCTCTATAGTGAGGGGTCTTGGTATTGGAGGTCTATCCTCTATAGTGAGGAGTCCTGGAATGGAGGTCTATCCTCTATAGTGAGGGGTCTTGGTATTGGAGGTCTATCCTCTATAGTGAGGAGTCCTGGTATTGGAGGTCTATCCTTTATAGTGAGGAGTCCTGGTATTGGAGGTCTATCCTCTATAGTGAGGAGTCCTGGAATGGAGGTCTATCCTCTACAGTGATGGGTCCTGGAATGGAGGTCTATCCTCTATAGTGATGTGTCCAGGGATAGAGGTCTATCCTCTATAGCAGGGGTCCTCAAACTGTGGCCCGAGGGCCACATGCGGCCCGCCAAGCCCTTCTGTCTGGCCCTGCCGACAACGCTGGCAGGCATGCATTTATAATGAAGATCCTGAGGAACTTGGGCCAGGCCATGGAGCGCACTTCACTTTACCTTTTGGAGGGCACCGCTCCCAATGTCTGTGCGATTTGCTCTGCCTCCGGCCCACTATTTAAAAAGTTTGAGGACCCCTGCTCTATAGTGAGGGGTCCTGGTATTGGAGGTCTATCCTCTATATAGTGAGGGGTCCTGGTATGGAGATCTATCCTCTATAGTGAGGAGTCCTGGACTGGAGGTCTATCCTCTATAGTGAGGAGTCCTGGAATGGAGGTCTATCCTCTATAGTGAGGAGTCCTGGTATTGGAGGTCTATCCTCTATAGTGATGGGTCCTGGAATGGAGGTCTATCCTCTATAGTGAGCAGTCCTGGTATTGGAGGTCTATCCTCTATAGTGAGGGGTCTTGGTATTGGAGGTCTATCCTCTATAGTGAGGAGTCCGGGAATGGAGATCTATCCTCTATAGTGAGGAGTCCTGGTATTGGAGGTCTGTCCTCTATAGTGAGGAGTTCTGGTATTGGAGGTCTATCCTCTATAGTGAGGGGTCTTGGTATTGGAGGTCTATCCTCTATAGTGAGGAGTCCTGGTATTGGAGGTCTATCCTCTATAGTGAGGAGTCCTGGTATTGGAGGTCTATCCTCTATAGTGAGGGGTCCTGGTATTGGAGGTCTATCCTCTATAGTGAGGAGTCCTGGTATTGGAGGTCTATCCTCTATAGTGAGGGGTCTTGGTATTGGAGGTCTATCCTCTATAGTGAGGAGTCCTGGAATGGAGGTCTATCCTCTATAGTGAGGGGTCTTGGTATTGGAGGTCTATCCTCTATAGTGAGGAGTCCTGGTATTGGAGGTCTATCCTTTATAGTGAGGGGACCTGGTATTGGAGGTCTGTCCTCTATAGTGAGGAGTCCTGGTATTGGAGGTCTATCCTCTATAGTGAGGGGTCTTGGTATTGGAGGTCTGTCCTCTATAGTGAGGAGTCCTGGTATTGGAGGTCTGTCCTCTATAGTGAGGAGTCCTGGTATTGGAGGTCTATCCTCTATAGTGAGGGGTCTTGGTATTGGAGGTCTGTCCTCTATAGTGAGGAGTCCTGGTATTGGAGGTCTATCCTCTATAGTGAGGGGTCTTGGTATTGGAGGTCTATCCTCTATAGTGAGGAGTCCTGGAATGGAGGTCTATTCTTTATAGTGAGGGGTCCTGGTATTGGAGATCTATCCTCTATAGTGAGGAGTCCTGGTATTGGAGGTCTATCCTCTATAGTGAGGAGTCCTGGTATTGGAGGTCCATCCTCTATAGTGAGGGGTCTTGGTATTGGAGGTCTATCCTTTATAGTGAGGAGTCCTGGTATTGGAGGTCTATCCTCTATAGTGAGGAGTCCTGGTATTGGAGGTCTATCCTCTATAGTGAGGGGTCCTGGTATTGGAGGTCTATCCTCTATAGTGAGGAGTCCTGGTATTGGAGGTCTATCCTCTATAGTGAGGAGTCCTGGTATTGGAGGTCCATCCTCTATAGTGAGGGGTCTTGGTATTGGAGGTCTATCCTCTATAGTGAGGGGTCCTGGTATTGGAGGTCTATCCTTTATAGTGAGGGGTCCTGGTATTGGAGGTCTATTCTAAGTCTCCAGATTTGTTTCCCTTTGAGCAGATCTGGGATGTCATTGGGCAGCAATTGTAAATAAAGGAGTTGCCTTGATGATGATTTACTTGCCCAATTCCTCCAGTGTGGCAGAATATTCCTCTGACAACCATTGATAACCTCGTTGACAACCTGCCAAGGCTGGTAAATGTCGGGGTGCCGGTGCGTGGAGCTCATACTCCATACCGAATCATTCCAGATGTGCTGAATATTTTGATTCCATGTCTCTCATTTGCATATCACTTTTCCTTCTTTGTGGTGTAAATTTCAATGTCGATACAGATTTATGGATTGTATCAGTTCTATGTGTTATATTATTATATGTTATTGTATTTTATATATAATTCCATAGAAATTACAATTATTACCGATTCCTGCTGAATCATTCCGGATTCTATCTTTGCATCATTTACAGAAATATTTTAACCCCTTCCTGATCTGGAAGAGATGAATAGAACAGATATGTCTTTATAATAATTAGACACAATTAGTAAATCAATATCAGCTGCAGGAACCTCTCTGCCGGTTCGTTACAATGTATCAGGAGTCCGGGCTGATCAGCTCACACAGTATTACTATAGATCAGAGAATTGGATGTAAAGTTTCAGGTGAGTGCAGCTCTGGATGTAACTGGAGCATACTGTGAGCCGTGCTGTATACCAAGGTCTTGCTACAATCTCCTGTATACTGTATATAACCGTATATTCATAGACTCCTGGTCACATTTCACATGAATCAGTTTTCATGTCATCTGTATTATCATAATCCGCATTGCTGTAAAATCAATAACTGTCATATCGAAAATACCAACCGCCTGTCACACAGACCCCCGCCCCGGGAAAGAATATAGCCTGACATATATACAACACTGATATATCCTGTATATACTGATCTGGAGCGTGCCCCTATAACCTGGGTATCTGCTTTCCCCATGGTGGGACTGTTAAATGATTATCTTATCTTATCATATTTTATATGTATAGCTGGTATAAGTTATACATCTGCTTGTATACAGTGATATGTATACAGTCTCTTCTTCTATCTATCTCCTATCTATCTATCTATCTATCTATCTATCTATCTCCTATCTATCTTTCTATCTATCTATCTATCTATCTATCTATCTATCTATCTCCTATCTATCTATCTTTCTATCTATCTATCTATCTATCTATCTATCTATCTATCTATCTCCTATCTATCTATATATCTATCTATCTATTTTCTATCTATCTCCTATCTATCTATCTATCTATCTATCTATCTATCTATCTATCTCCTATCTATCTTTCTATCTATCTATCTATCTATCTATCTATCTCCTATCTATCTATCTATCTATCTATCTACCTCCTATCTTTCTATCTATCTATCTATCTATCTATCTATCTATCTATCTATCTCCTATCTATCTATCTATCTATCTATCTATCTCCTATCTATCTATCTATCTATCTATCTATCTATCTATCTATCTATCTATCTATCTATCATCTATCTATCTATCTCCTATCTATCTATCTATCTATCTATCTATCTATCTTCTATCTATCTATCTATCTATCTATTTATCTATCTATCATCTATCTATCTATCTATCTATCTCCTATCTATCTATCTATCTATCTATCTATCCATCTATCTATCTATCTATCTATCTATCTCCTATCTATCTATCTATCTATCTATCTATCTCCTATCTATCTTTCTATCTATCTATCTATCTATCTATCTATCTCCTATCTATCTTTCTATCTATCTATCTATCTATCTATCTATCTCCTATCTATCTATCTCCTAGCTATCTATCTCTACTATCTATCTATCTCCTATCTATCTATCTATCTATCTATCTATCTATCTATCTCCTATCTATCTATCTATCTATCTATCTCCTATCTTTCTATCTATCTATCTATCTATCTATCTATCTCCTATCTATCTATCTATCTATCTCCTATCTATCTATCTATCTATCTATCTATCTATCTAGCTATCATCTATCTATCTATCTATCTATCTATCTATCTATCTTCTATCTATCTATCTATCTATCTATCTATCTCCTATCTATCTATCTATCTATCTATCTATCTCCTATCTTTCTATCTATCTATCTATCTATCTATCTATCTATCTATCTATCTCCTATCTATCTATCTATCTATCTATCTATCTATCTATCTATCTATCTCCTATCTTTCTATCTATCTATCTATCTATCTATCTATCTATCTCCTATCTATCTATCTATCTATCTATCTATCTCCTATCTATCTATCTATCTATCTATCTATCTTCTATCTATCTATCTATCTATCTATCTATCTATCTATCTATCTATCTCCTATCTATCTATCTATCTATCTATCTATCTATCTATCTATCTCCTATCTTTCTATCTATCTATCTATCTATCTATCTATCTATCTATCTATCCATATTCAGCATGCATTGGCTTTATAATATAGATCCCTCCTGTACTTGTAGACATCGTCTTTCCATTAAATTCACAATCTGTCCATGAGTTAGTATAGAAATGAGTCCGGAGAATAAAATTCTTGAGTAAGCTAATAGCGACTCATTCAGCTCCTCATCATCCACCAAAAATCCATAGGCCATTATAAAACACATCAGGTACAGGAGCGCGTTCTGGCAGTGAATTACTGTAACAGCCTCTATTGATTTTCATTGCCTCTAATTTTAGCCCTATAGGTTTTTCTTCAGATGTAATGAAATTAGATCTTTGAACCTTGATCAATTATTGAGTGTTCCCGAGCAGCGACGTCTTTATGCATCATTTTTACATGACAAATACATGTAAACATTGCGCTGCACCGGAGCCGCGGGGAGCCGAATTAACCCAGGAGCCATTTTCCATTTAAAGGGGGGTTTAATGTAAACAGCGCTTAAAGGGGTTTCCTGGAACTGTAATATTGATGGTGTCTTTAGGACAGACTATCGATATCTTATTGGTGGGGGGTCCGGCTCCTGCTCGACTCCTTATGTGGTCTCAGGTTTCTTATGAGTTCTGTGACCTCTTCTTTGTAACCAGGTAACATTCTCTAGTGTTAGACTGAGTGACCGTCTGTCCCACCAACCAAGGGCCCGTGGCCTGCACTACTAGATTGTTGCCTTCATTGCCCACATGGAGGATTTCAAGGACTTGAACTGTGAGGTCAACATGGATCCTTGCTTCTGCCAGACGGCCATAACCAAGGAGGTGGTTCGGGCCCCATGAAGATCTCCCTGGTAGCTGACACTCTGAGGACTATCTTTAAGGTCTATGGTGTTCATGAGGAGGACATGGAGATCTCCTTCAGAGGCTTCTTCTTAAACAAATCCTATGGCAGATGTTATACGTTATATCTATCACAAACTGGATACATTGTGATGACTGATATGATCGGATACAAGACTGCAGGGGGCAGAACGAGCCCGAGCCCTGTCCAGAAAACACCAACCCCTTGACTAGCAAGAAGGACCAGAACCCCAAGGAGGTTTAATGGAAAACCAGGTAGCTTGTGAGCGGAGTACGTTAATCCAAATATAGATCGAAAGCTGCAACTGTTACAATAGTAAATACCTTATAATTCTATAAAGTATCGGATGAATTAAACGCCATCAGAAATATGGAAACTACCAGGCAGCTTGTCCTCAAGTCAACCAAAAGGAGCCAAAGATAAGATGACTTGTCCCAGGCGTCCAGGAAGAGTCCAACTCCTCATAGAATCCACTCCTGTTTGGTCACATCTAGAATCTGTCCTACTAGATCACCTTAAAGAGTCTCTTGGAAATTTTCTATGTGGGATACAGTATTGGGATACATGGGGTTGGGCAACTAAGAAGTTTAAAAGAGACAGTAGAAAACTTGGCTCAGGTCATTCCCTACGAGAAGGTATCAGATAATAACAATGTCACATTGACACCCTTCAGAAAACTATAGGGACTGTAAGCAGTGTCATATGAGTTAGGGGCCGGATGTTCCTGATACCTGTAAGCGGCAGCGCTTGGTCATAAGACTAAGGGTCAGTAAGGCAGGAGATGAATAAGCAGTGGCACAGTCTTGCAATAAAATGGACTTTTAATGGACCTGTACAAAGCTTGCAAAGATTTTATTGCACCGTTTGGAGTCCTCTGTGTGATACATAAAAGTGTCCTCGTGACTCAATAGATGCCAAAGTAAGTGATCAACTTTGGAGAAAGAAAAGTTTGCATTATTCCCGGAGCAATGCCAGCGCCAATTGTCTCATCTACAAGTATCTCAAGCCAAGAGGAAACTGTAAGAACAGACATTTCTAATACTATTATTTCCAAAAATGATCATAGAAAACTTTTCAATTTATATCAAATATTTATTAGAATAATCATTTTAATAGATCTTTTCATTGGACGCGCCATAAGTGTTAGGAATAAATTAGATTACTTTGTGGAAGGAAAAGGCTGGATCTTCGCCAACTTGGCTATCAACTTTTGTTGCCAAATTAGATGCAAATTTGATGCTTAAAATACGTGCGGCATGATTGTATTTTATGGAGAAGATTGTATAGGACAAAACAAGGAGCGTATACATAGAAGTATAAACCTGCATATACAGTATATACATGGCATAGAGCTGCTGATACATCAACATAGCAAGAATGGAAATACATGATACACAGACTAACTCCCGAGGTGAAGAACTTTCAGTGTATCACTTACTGATCTGTCTCTTCCCCCCTTCCCCCAGCTGTGCACCATGTCTCTCTGCTGGCTCTAATATAAAAGTTCCCTCTATCTGAAACAGAATCTCTCACAGGTAGGGTTGAGCCGATCTTGAGATTTCAGGATCGATTTTAAAATTTGATTTCCGATCATTTTCCAGCCAATCCTGGTCGTGAAATTTTCTCGATCACCAATCGGGATCAGATCTTTCCCGATCCCGATCACTCAACCCTAGTCAATGCTTCTCTATGGGAAAAGTCACTTTTAGGGTTGAGCCGATCTTGAGATTTCAAAATCCAATTTCCGATTATTTTCTCGAAATTTGCTCGATCGATGATCGGGATCCAATCTCTTCCAATCCCGATCGCTCAACCCTAGTCACAGACTGACTCATCAACAGGACAATCCCGGTAAACCTTTTCAATGGTCAAGGACTGGACTCTACATGGTGATAGTTAGAGATGAGCAAACTGGTTTGTACGAGACCTTTGTTAGTAATATTCCAAAACTTTTGGTTCAACAGAATCCAAAATTTTTGGAGCTCACCACCTATGAATCATTATTATAGTTTGGGATCCCTTGAGACTTCCCAAAGGGAGTCATATTCACCCTTCCTCGCCCTTCCTGGGCTCCAGTGCAGCATCTGCTGATCTTTCCTGGGTGTCTTCCAGCCTCTTGCTGTCTCTTGGGTGACATCAGTCACTAAGAAGACCTGTGATTGGGCCTCAGCAGTCACATGGGGCATGTCAACATCATGACTCTTTGACTGATGGACAAACCCAAAAATTTTGAGTTTGGACAAACCCAAAATTTTTGTAAAATCCATAGTGTACCTGGCCCATTATGAACCGATGTGCTCACCTATGATGTCAGTGATTACATTGCTATGGAATAGATTATACAAGTCATGGCAAATAATTCACTTTTCCGAGAGGACTTTACAAAATTTGTTAATTACTAGCCATAAATTTTTAGCAGCCTCCCAAGTTATGATTGGAGACCTTTCTGCGTGTCTTGTCACGTCCTTCCCATACGCAGACCTTGAAGGTTCCTTGACCTTTCACGCTCTCGGGTTACTCCGGGCCAGCCTTCTGAATCACTACTGGGTAAATATAACGTGTGAAATAAAGTCACAAGCCGTTCCGACTCTCCTTGTACATTTCTGCTCCAAAGTTTGGACATTTTGACTGCTCTGGTTCAGTGAGCGGGAACGATAAGAAAATAATTTCTCCTGACATAACTTGGGATTTGCTCGTCTGCGATGTAGATTCTTATTCAGCCCAGATGTCATCTTACTTAGCCAAATGGTGAGCCTAATCTACATGGATAGGCTACATCTGGCTTATAAAAGCTTAATGATGTCTTCTCCTTGGACAGCCATAAAGTCCAAATGAGAATGACAAGCGGAGGGGTCTATCTCTATTTCGGGTCGGCATACCTCCAGGGATTTCTCGGCATTATTAAACTGCAGAATGTGCCCTTGAAATACATGGAATCCTGGAAAGCGCATCTATACAGAGAGCCAAAGATGTCTGGAGGTTACCGGGGAGCAGCACCATATGTCCTCCTCCACTTGGTGCTACCATACATCTGTTGCCATTCACCGCTGACCAGAAAACTCTTACACTGGATGGCAGATGTGGACCGACTGTGACACCTAACCAGTCTGACTTTGGGCTACTCCTTGGGGTGTTGTCTAAGTGGTCCTCTGGTTTTCACCCTTCAACTCCTATACAGGGATATGGTCTTTGCTGCTGAGGACCACCGGGTCACCACCTGTAGGAGTAACCTAGAGAGATGCACCAGAGAATCATTGGGCGGATGCTTGGACGAACTGCCTGGAAAAGCAACGACACCCCCACAACCAGAAACTAGAAACCAGGACGTATTGTAGGAGCCCGGGCATATAAGGAATGGTAAACCAGTCCAAGCAGACGTAAAGGGGCTCAGTTATGTTTATTCCTTCATATGATGAGCGTTTCCTGCCTTTAGTCACATTCCCCTAGACCTGTAAACCCCTTTAGGGCAGAGGTGACTTCTGCACATGGGTGATATGAGGGGTAACACCAAAAACTGAAAAATGTAGGAACCCTGTTGTGTGGTTACTCTGGTCCCTCTGGTGACATCACTAAACCGCGCCTTCTCCAAGCTGCAAGAGAGGGGAGGAGACCTGAAGGAAAACCCTGGAGGAAAGGGGCGAGGTGAGTATTGTGAGGGCCACAAGGGGGCATAATACTGTATGGAGTAACAATAAGGCATTATACAGTGCAGGGTCACAAGGGGGAATTACACTATCTTGGGGCCAAAAGGGGGGACCTCAAGGGACATCATGCTGTGTGAGGTCATAAGGGGGCAGTATACTTTGGTGGGGCACTATGGCAGCACTATATTTAGTAAGGGCACTGGGGAGCATCATAATGTGCGTATGGCAGCTATCAAGAGGTATTATAATGTGTGAGGGACCAGAGGGAGGCAATATACTATGTGGGTGCCACGGGGAGGCAGTATACTATGTGGGTGCCATGGGGAGGCAGTATACTATGTGGGTGCCATGGGGAGGCAGTATACTCGGTGGGTGCCATGGGGAGGCAGTATACTATGTGGGTGCCATGGGGAGGCAGAATACTATGTGGGTGCCATGGGGAGGCAGTATACTATGTGTGTGCCATGGGGAGGCACTATACTATGTGTGGGCCACATGGTATAATTACACTGTGTGGTGGGCATTGGGCAGCTATTATACTTTATGGGAACCACAAGTGGGTGTTATATTGTATTGGACCAGAAGACCTTATACTTTGATGGGGCACTGGGAGGGTATTATACCGTGTGGCATCCACTGAGAAGGGTAGTATGCTGAGTAGGGGCCACAAGGGGACATTATACTATATGGGGCCCATTGGGGAACCATTATACTGTATTGAAGCCACTAGTGGGCACACATCACAAAAGAGCACCCTACTCCTATATGGGACACGATGAGACTGGGTGGGATTGGGCAGAGTGAAGGGGTATGGGTGGGCTTAGAGGCGTGGCTTGGCATATGTCTATCTTTGCTGACTTTGCCTCTCTTCGGAGTAACTTGTGCAATGTGTATTGTGCGGTTCGGCTCCAGTGCAGATTTCCCCTCCCGCCATGTCTTTGATGGTGACGATAGCGAAGCCGCAGAACAGAAGAGATTTTTCTGTGATCTTTTCTGTAAACATCATTTTCAAAAGAGTAACATCATGTCTGCCCGGGATAAAAAAACAGCGGACATGACAGGTTTCCACAGCAACACCAATGCCACCCTGCCAGCCGTGATAATGTATATGAGGAAAGGTTAAGATGCCAGTCCATTCACTCCACCGCCCTCTGCGTCCCAGATCTGCAGCGTCTGCACACAACATATGGAGGCAACGTAGACAATGGTAATTATATGAATCAGACGCCGACAAAATGAATAACAGAGAAAAATGGAAAGGACAGACTGAGATCCCATTACAGCTCAGTGGTATATCCAGTCCTCCGCTGGAGTATACAGCACTCCGCTGCTTCATAGACTAGGAAACAAAGGGTTACTGTATGGTGGGTGTGTGAAGGCGCTGACAGCCTCCGGGGGTGCTGGGGTGTATACATAGAACAAAAGATACAAAAGATACAATGTATATACAAGAATCCAAAATTCACACATGATTTCCTAAGATATCCCTATGGCCGTCCGAGCTCTGATCTTCTGATACTAAACTACATGAGGAATTCTTAGTGTCTGCAGTCACCACTAGGAGGCGCTCAGGAGCGTGATGTATACCATCCTAATAATAAAGGGGGTGTCCAAGAGAGGATGATCGAAAAATAATAAATTCACCAGAACTTACCGGTCTTGGCTGTGTCTGTGTCACTGAATGGATAGATCTAGAGTTGTGTATCTGTTATATCTATCTCTCTATGTCTGTATGTCTATCTCTATCCCAACTCCATGTGTCTGTCTATCTATCTATCTATCTATCTATCTATCTATCTATCTATCTCCTATCTATCTATCTATCTATCTGTATCTATCTATATCTATCTCCTATCTATCTATCTATCTATCTATCTATCTATCTATCTCCTATCTATCATCTATCTATCTATCTATCTCCTATCTATCTATCTATCTATCTATCTATCTATCTATCTATCTATCTCCTATCTATCTATCTATCTATCTATCTATCTATCTATCTATCTATCTCCTATCTATCTATCTCCTATCTATCTATCTATCTATCTATCTATCTATCTATCTATCTATCTATCTCCTATCTATCTATCTATCTATCTATATCTATCTCCTATCTATCTATCTATCTATCTATCTATCTCTCTATCTGTATCTATCTCTCTATCTGTATCTATCTCTCTATCTGTATCTATCTCCTATACCTCTGTACATGCGGTGTCTATTTCTTCTCCCCCTTAGAGTTCCTTGCTCCCCCCGTGTTCCCGTCTCTTGCAGTCTCTTATTATGTAGTCTTATAATTATGTAAGGAGAACATACAATGGAGTATTCAGGAGCCCGGGCTCTTATTATTGATGTGACCACAGGGGCAGCGAGAACCATAAAGCAGATATTTCATATACAACCATCCGGATAATTTTCTCTCTGACAAATGAATCTCCATAACAGTAGGTTTGTGGTGTGAACACGTTTCATTGTTCTCCTTCTCTCTTCTCCTCGTGTCCTGGGAGGACTTCACCACCTGGAGATAATATTTAGATCCGATGCTGATTGTTGAAGTGTCCAATCTCTTGGCATTATGAAAATTAATGAGTCAGTCTGTAGTCCTTCGCTTTTAGTCACCGGAGCCAATCCATTGGCATTTGAGCAATTGAGGGGGCACGTCCATGGTACCGCTGACTCACCTGCAATTAGTAGTCATTTCCGAAGAGTGGGAGAGCCGGTGGAGAGAGAAGGGAACGGTGTCATAGTACGTCAGAGGCAGTCACTGTGCACAAAGGATCTGTCAGGCTTCCTCCGGGTACGCTCTGCATGGATCTGCCCATAATGACTGGGAAAAAGTCACTCAATCTGCCTTATACGGATATATTCCAAATATTCCATATTTCTTCTGGCTGTCGGGAACTCTGCGGAGGAAGCCAAAAATATATTTCATTAAACACAAAGAGCACAAAGCGCCCTCGCCATCAACGTACTCCAAGCCATCGCTTGACTGTTGACTTTGGTCATCTCAAGAGTAGGGTTGAGCCGATCTTGAGATTTCAGGATCGTTTTTAAAATCCAATTTCCGATCATTTTCCAGCCGTGAAATTTTTAAGATTGACGATCGGGATCTGATCTTTCCCGATCCCGATCGCTCAACTGTACTCAAGAAGAAAATATTTTAGCCGTTCTCCAATTATGACCACTCCATGACCACCCACGCCGATAACTAGGTGGTCACATCTATAAAATCCACATCATGCTTAATGGTTGTCCTTGCTCTTCTCTCATCTTCTCTATAATACTCTTCTATGAGTACCTACCAAGCAAACCTACTGTAGATGCTACCAACCCATATGTGTGACCCTCCCGTAAAGCCAATGAGAGTTATGAAAATAGTTATTGAACCAGAATCTTCAGAAGCGTCTCATAGATTGGTGGTTACTGAACCTCTTTATCTTCTCTTGGCAGGTTTTGGCCATCAAGGATCCAATGCTCCTCTGGTGGAAAGCCATCCCTATAATCCAGTTATAAGCTTTTTAATAGGGTTGAGCCAATCTTGAGATTTCAGGATCGATAAATCCGATTTCCGACCATTTTCCAGCCGATCATGATCGTGAAATTTGAGATCCGATCTTTTCCGATCCCGATCGCTCAACTCTATTTCTATCAGAATTAGTCCATTGTCATGAGAAACATAGTATCCCAACTTGGAACAAAACAATAACACAAAGGTTGACAAGATGAGCATAAGGGGGCGCCTTAGGTATGATTTGTACTTGGGGCTGGATTATAGGGACTACTCTCCACTAGAGGAACCTCGGGTTCTCCTAGAGAGTCATTACTTCTAGCCAGAAGGAGCTGTAGCCACTGACTCATGGGACACTTCAGATCTGGTAGCACCTACAGTAGGTTTCCTCAAAATTAAGAAGGTTTGTTTTGAAATACTTCAGCAAATCGCAACTATGTTCATAACTCTCATAGGCAAGGAACCTAGAGTATGAACTCATGTCTTGTAGATACCAAGATCATATGGTGTCACCTTAAGGTCCAAAGATGATCCTGGCAGTAGCTTTGGATGCAAGACCATCAACCTTCAAAGGATAAAACTATCCAAACTGCAACAGAGTAAAAGAACAACCTCAAGAAGGTCAGACATGATGTACTGTCACCTGCCTCCTACTACAATGTAGTCATCTTAGAAATCTCACATCTCAGTCAAGATATAAAGCCAACAACACCTAAGTTCTCAATGGGCTGGATCAGAAGATGAAAGGCGGATGAATTCACAAGAATACTTGGAAGTGCCTAAGAACCCCCAGGAGATGTTCTGTATTCTGCGTGTTACATCCAAGAATACTCCGAGAGAGCGAACACCGTGAGCTTCAATCCCAAAATCTCTCACAAGAAGAATCTGACAATGAGATTAAACAAAGCTTTGAACAATTTAGGAGGAAATTTTAAAATATACGTGTAACCGAAGAAGACAAAAACTTAGAAAAAAGTTGGTTAAATCCTGTTAATACCGAGGACCAAATTATTCTGCAAATTGTATTTTTCTCTGATTTTCCTAAATGGTCGATGCAAACGACAGTCAGTATAACGCTGGAATCTTCAAGCCTTTGAGGATCAATCACATCTTATTGGACAAACCTCACAACGAGCAAAAAAAAATGATATCATCGAATCTGATTTGCATAATAATTTGGAACATAGTGTAAACTTAGAACTAGAAGTCGCTGCAAGTCTGACCAGGGACAATGTCTTCTAAGAGTTTGTAGACTTGGAGCTTTCTTCTGTAGGCAGCCGGTGACAGTGTCCCCATAACAAACTCGACTTATAACATTGCTCCCATAATAAATCCACACTGTAATAAAAAAATACCCAAGTAGTGCTCCAATAACCATTCAGCACGCAGCAGTGCTCCAATAACCATTCAGCACGCAGCAGTGCTCCAATAACCATTCAGTACATAGCAGTGCTCCGATAACCATTCAGTACGTGGCAGTGCTCCGATAACCATTCAGTATACAACAGTGCTCCAATAACCATTCAGCATTCAGCAGTGCTCCACTAACCATTCAGTACGCGGCAGTGCTCCAATAACCATTCAGTACGCGGCAGTGCTCCAATAACCATTCAGTACGCGGCAGTGCTCCAATAACCATTCAGCACGCAGCAGTGCTCCAATAACCATTCAGTACGCGGCAGTGCTCCAATAACCATTCAGCATTCAGCAGTGCACCACTAACCATTCAGTATGCGGCAGTGCTCCAATAACCATTCAGCATTGAGCGGTGCACCAATAACCATTCGATACGTGGCAGTGCTCCAATAACCATTCAGCATTCAGCAGTGCACCACTAACCATTCAGCAGTCCACACCGTTGGCAGTTTTGGGGCGTTTCCTGGACTTTTCAGGGATAGTCTTAGGCTGGGACTTGACTATTCTTATTTTGTCATCTATATTACCCAGCAATCCTTTATGTGTGATATCATCTCATACTGTTACCCATAGTGCAAGGTGATAAGTGACATCACAACACACCGTATGTCTAATATATAGTTCCCCTGCGGCTTGTGGCTGTATACCTTGCTATGAATCACTGTTTCCGTACATGTTACCATCCCTGTGTCTCCTGGTGAGTGTGATGGGTTCGGAGCGGGGCCACATCAGGTGAAAGTGATGCTTTAACTTAATTAAATGCAGGCAGTGGGGGGGGGGGGGGTATAAGTAATCTGGGGCTGCTCCTATCCCTACAATGATGCCATAATCCATGGCAGGGGCCAGCGTTCACTACTGGCGGTAATCACAATAAAAGGCATTATAAGCAGGAGGCTGCGGTATTAACCTCCGGAACAATGCAGAATAAATTACATGTCTGCAACCGTCAGACGTGGGGGAGGGGAGAAATTAGAGGATTTATTCATGATATTATATAATTCCACAATAACACAAATGACCGGAGCAAAGAGAGACCGGGCACTAAATAGTTAAAGGGAATTTCCAAGTTTATTTTGTGTAATATAAAATGAATCATTATATATCAGAGAAATTCTACAATGTTCTTCTAGATTTAATCAAATTCCTCAGTTTTCGAGATCTTGGCTTGCTAAGAAGACTCCTGGTTACATTCCGAGACAGCGACCCTGCGCAGAGCCCTGAAAGGACAAGTGGAGACAAGTGTATCAGTCTAGACAATGCTCTGTGAGTAGCAACCTCTGTGCTAACCTCACTGCTCATTTGCTACAATGTATCAGTCTAGACAATGCTCTGTGAGCAGCAACCTCTGTGCTAACCTCACTGCTCATTTGCTACAATGTATCAGTCTAGACAATGCTCTGTGAGCAGCGACCTCTGTGCTAACCTCACTGCTCATTTGCTACAATGTATCAGTCTGGACAATGCTCTGTGAGCAGCGACCTCTGTGCTAACCTCACTGCTCATTTGCTACAATGTATCAGTCTGGACAATGCTCTGTGAGCTAAATACAGCAGCAGCTGTACAAATCTCTCTCGTAGTTTGTTACAATGTATCAGTCTGGAGATGAAACTTTTAATGAATAAGAAAAAAATTCTGCTAATTTGTAAATGAAAGCATTTCTTGACATTTTTAAGACCTCCGGTGCTTACAGTGAATGAAAAGATATTAGTTTAGGACGTTCTGCCGCCAGCCAAGCAAGGGTATTAGATCCAGTAGGGCAGAGTACACATTACCACATGTAGGCGCTCCTCAGGCTGATATCCACCCTCTAATGATAAAGAGGTGACTCTGCTGATCCTATCCTTTAATGATAATGGGATGATGCTTCTGACTCCACCCTTTATTGCGGTGGAGTCACCTCTGCTGACCCCATGCTCTAATGATAATGATAACTTTGTTGACCTGGTATTCTAATAATAATGAAATGACTTTGCTGACCTTATACTCTGTTGATCCTGTCCTTTAATGATAATGAGATGACTCTGCTGACCTTGACCTTTAATGATAATGAGATGACTCTGCTGACCTTGTCCTTTAATGATAATGAGATGACTCTGTTGACCCTGTCCTTTAATGATAAGGCGATGACTCTGTTGACCCTGTCCTTTAATGATAATGACATGACTCTGCTGACCTTGTCCTTTAATGATAATGACATGACTCTGCTGACCTTGTCCTTTAATAATAATGAGATGCCTTTCTGACCCTGTCTTTTAAATGATAATGAGATGACTTTCTGACCAAGTCCTTTAATGATAACAAGATGGATCTTCTGACCTCATGCTCAAATGATAAAAAGAAAACTTTGTTGACCTGGCCCCTTAGTAATAATAAGATGACTCTGCTGACTCTGCACCTCTAAGGATGATGACTTTGCTGAAGCTACCCTCTAAATGCAATGAGATGACTCAGCTGATCCTTCCCCAGTCTACTCAGCAAAGCTAAAAAGTAAGCCACAAGGACACGGACAGCTTAACGTACAAGTAAAAAAAAAGGAAAAATCAAACATATTTAGAGTATAAAAAC
Source organism: Leptodactylus fuscus (assembly GCF_031893055.1). NCBI lineage: Eukaryota > Metazoa > Chordata > Amphibia > Anura > Leptodactylidae > Leptodactylus > Leptodactylus fuscus. Next base: position 9,204,440 of record NC_134268.1, read on the forward strand.
AGGTTTAATATAAAATGTTGTTTTTGTTTTATACCCCCCCCCCCCTCCTCTCTGCTGCCTGCCAGCATTGCTTTATTCTGCTGGGTGTCTGGGATGAGGCCGCGGTGCAGTCTGCAGCCGGCGCGAGTCACGTGTCACTATTCATATTTCTCCCTGCACAGAGTAGTCGGCTCCGTCAAGAATAACTAGGTAGGTATTAATTTGCTTTGTAATTATGCATTAGCACATGTGAAAAGCCGTCTTAAATTTGCTAGCAGGCACAAATGAAATGGCATTAAACAAACCAACAAAACCATTGTAAAACTTAAAAGACGCGTCTGCAGTTTCTGTGTCTGAGCTAAACTAACATAATAATAAATATGGCAACAGAGCCCGATTCGGCATTGAAACGGCAGGGATTTGTAAGGCTCTCGTCTCTGATAAAAATCAGTTATCTTTGTCAGGACGGGCGAACAGCTGCGTAACAAGGAGATGTGATTTCAGACAAACATTGGATAATTACCGCCATTCTCCTCGCAAAGTGGCGCATGGAAATCCAGATCCTTTAGGAGGAGGAAACTGGGGAGAGTGCCGAAGATTACTGACCCAAGGAAACCGGAGCGGCACATGGAGCTGGTGGATAGGTCGTAGAGATCAATGGACATGTCGATTACTCCTTATACAAAGAGTGGGGACAATAAGGCTCTGTTCACGACAATAAGGATTATATGGAACGCAACAACGTGTATAGGCAATATGGGATATGTCTTGTTTGTCCATATATAAGTAAGCGAGTGCCAGATCCTGCTAGCATTGTCGGTGGAAGTTCTGGGCATCAGTGGAGGCCATTGTAGAGACTAATTCTGATACAACAGTGGGTGGGTAATGGTCCAACCAACATTCTAGACGGTAATGGTCCTACCAACACTTTAAAGGGTAATGGTCCTACCAACATTGTAGAGGGTAATGGTCCTACCAACATTCTAGAGGGTAATGGTCCTACCAACACTTTAAAGGGTAATGGTCCTACCAACATTGTAGAGGGTAATGGTCCTACCAACATTCTAGAGGGTAATGGTCCTACCAACATTCTAGAGGGTAATGGTCCTACCAACATTCTAGAGAGTAATGGTCCTATCAACATTGTAGAGGGTAATGGCCCTACCAACATTGTAGAGGGTAATGGTCCTACCAACATTGTAGAGGGTAATGGTCCTACCAACATTCTAGAGGGTAATGGTCCTACCAACATTCTAGAGGGTAATGGTCCTACCAACATTCTAGAGAGTAATGGTCCTATCAACATTGTAGAGGGTAATGGTCCTACCAACATTGTAGAGGGTAATGGTCCTACCAACATTGTAGAGGGTAATGGTCCTACCAACATTCTAGAGGGTAATGGTCCTACCAACATTCTAGAGGGTAATGGTCCTACCAACATTCTAGAGGGTAATGGTCCTACCAACATTCTAGAGGGTAATGGTCCTACCAACATTGTAGAGGGTAATGGTCCTACCAACATTGTAGAGGGTAATGGTCCTACCAACATTCTAGAGGGTAATGGTCCTACCAACATTCTAGAGGGTAATGGTCCTACCAACATTCTAGAGAGTAATGGTCCTATCAACATTGTAGAGGGTAATGGTCCTACCAACATTGTAGAGGGTAATGGTCCTACCAACATTCTAGAGGGTAATGGTCCTACCAACACTCTAAAGGGTAATGGTCCTACCAACATTGTAGAGGGTAATGGTCCTACCAACATTCTAGAGGGTAATGGTCCTACCAACATTCTAGAGGGTAATGGTCCTACCAACACTCTAGAGGGTTATGGTCCTACCAACACACTAGAGGGTGATGGTCCTACCAACACACTAGAGGGTTATGGTCCTACCAACACACTAGAGGGTTATGGTCCTACCAACATTCTAGTTCATCGGAGATCAAGATATTGCAAGGAAAATGAGCCAAAAGAAAGCTAAACACAAGACCAGTTGAAGAACAGAAGGGATCCCAAACTGGAGGAGTGTATGATGGCATCTTGTGCAATGGGAGAACAGTCTAAGTGACTCCCCAACAACCCTGTCCTTGGAAGATGGAGACGTTCCTTGCCCTGGTCAGGTGATGCATGAGGAGAACCTTCCATGGCTGAGGCCTTGCTATGATCTATAATATTTGATCTAATTGTGAAATGGAGTAGAAATGAGGAGAAATGACATCACTTTGTGGATTTCATGCTTTACTCTACCGATGACAGATTTCTGGAGAGCCGACCACAGCGTGACAAGTCATCTGTGCAGGAAGACATTTGGCCTGTCTGTATTAAAATATAAGACATTCACCGTTACATTGTGACAGCCGTGTTCCCGTCCGTGACCTTTCTGAATAATAAGTGATTTAGTTGTATATAAGAGATTTCTTCTGCCTCGATACGTCTCATCTCTGCCACCTTGTAAAATCTGGAAACTCATATCGTGTTTTTGGAAAGGTTCTCCTGCCCGATCAACACAAGTAGATATTCTCTTTGTTATAGGAAACCGTCTGCTATTCTATGGATCACAAGATGACACCAGTGATGAGTTGTGATCAGACAGAGAACCGAGAACTATAGCACCTCCGCAGGAGAAATGGAGCATTACAGAGATCATTGTTTAAGGTCCTCCAGAAAGATCTGAGTGGTGACCTGGGGTCGTTGATGTTAGTGAGAAGGCCAGAAGATGCCAGAAATGGCAGGAAAGGAAGACCAGATGTCATGGTAGATCCCTGGAATGGTGAGGAAGGATGAGTATGAGTGGTTTAGTCATTCTCTGCACCTTCCCTGGGCCTCCAATTTTTATACTTCAGCCAAACCCAATATTTTTTGGAAATTTATACTGGTTTGCTCATCTCTATGGACAACTTCCTAACTTATATACTATAGGTATAGATTAAATCACAATGACACCATCGACCCACATGTGACCACTGAAGTCCAATCCCAGATCTCAGTGGGGACCCAGGGCTATTGATGTCAGCGAGGAGACAGAAAACTCCAAGAACACCTGACAAAGAAGAACGGACACCATGACAGAGCCCAGGAAAGGTGAGTATGGGAGTTTGATGTTTGGACCAACATCAACGCGGCAATGAATAGTTGAGATTTGATACATTCACAACATGATAACATAATACAAGATAACATAATATACTCATCTACTATATCTGCTGAATAGAAACTTATAAGAAGGATAAGAGATCTGTAAACAGCAACTTACTGATGGTTTCCAGGCAACAACATTGTTTTATGTTTGTAACAAAATGAAAATGTGTAAAAGAAAAAATACAAACAATTACAGATTTGTTACATTTGTTACAAAGAACCTGAATTGTGTCCTTGGTCATTTATGAGGCTGTGAATGGGGTCCTGATGGTTCTGCCTACACAATGACCAGCAGGGGCGCTATAGCAGCAATTTCCCTGTGACAATAGCAGGGATTGGGAAATTATAGATTCT